>NW_026992318.1:0-145235 GCF_028769735.1 Zonotrichia leucophrys gambelii | reverse complement strand
TTCCCAGCCTGGGCACCCCCATTCCCATTGCACTCCCAACCCTGGTGATTCCCCATCTTCAGGACCCCCATTCCCAGGGACCCCATCCCTGGAACACCCATTCCCCTGGACAGCCAGCCCTGGCTCCCAAAACCTTCTGAGACCCTCCCTTCTGGGAACCCCATGTCCCACTGTGTCCCATCCAGCCTTGTCCCCACCATGCCCACAGCCTGTGCCCAGCTTGTGGCCACCCTGCCCCCACCAGGTGCCACCTATCCATGAAGATGAGACCTCACCTCGCTTCCTTCCCCTTTGGCCAAAGAGCCACCACCCAGGGGACAGCCACCTCCTGCAGCGAATGATAGCCAGTCCACATGGCTGGGGACACCGGGATGGGGGGGAAGGTGGCGCTGCTCCTGTGGGGTGAGTGCCCTGGGCGAGGGCCTGACACCCTGGGGAAATGGACGGGGCGGGGCACAGGGGAGCTGCGGAATCACCTGAGGTTCCCCAATGGCAGCAGTGCCAGTCCATGTTACACACAGTGGACCTGGGTGGAACTGGGGATGTAGGGTAGCTTTGGGGACAGGAACAGGGGGCAGGAATTTGGGGATGGGGATGTGGGGAACGGAATGTGGGGACTGGCACCTTTGAGCACTGGCAACTTTGGCCTCACTGGTGAGTCCTCAGGGGAGAGGCTCTGGGGGTGCCTGTGTAGAGGCTGTGAGGTTCTCACCATGCACTGTCACTGTCACTGGCGCAGACACCTCCCACTCCCTGGCTTTAAGCCAACCCCTGCAACTGTAGTTGCCACTGTGGTGCAGCTGCAGAGGGAACAGAGTCAGCTCTGTCCCATTTCGGAGCTCCACCTGCTGCTCCTCCTCACAGTGGAAGGACACCCAGGGGCCCAGGTTGTTCCATTGGCCCCAGCAGCGCAGTGTCACCCTGTCCCCCTCAAGCAGCGCCCATGCCTGCACCTGGAGCACCAGCCAGTCTGGGGAGCAAGTGGGTCCTGTAACATCATGAGGGCTTGAAGGGGCCCAGATGCACCTCCCAATGGGACTCCCCCATTGGGTCACACCCAGCACACTAGGGGTCCCCAATTCCAATACAGGTACCCTCACACTGGGATGCTTTGGGATGTCCCCAGAGCAGGTCACAGGCTCTGGTCACACAGGAGGTGACCCATGGAGCAGCGCAGACCCAGAGCCTTTGGGGCCCCCGCAGGTGCCAGGCTGGGGACACTCAAACCCTCTCACCATCTAAGACAGTCACGGGGGGGCTGTTTCCACTTCTGGGTCTGGAACACCTGTAAGTGCCACTCTCAGTGACAGTGGTCGTGTCCCTCCTGCCCCCAGTGCTGCCCGCCCTTGTACCAGGTGGTGGCACCGGCAGTCCCAAAGCCCTGGCAGGTCAGTGTCACCCAGTCTCAAAGTACTGGCAGCCTCCAGGGGGTCTCCACAAGGAGCTGGGTGGTCTGGGCACCTGTGGGGGACAGGGGACACCAGCCTGCCAGGGCCAGCATGGCGCTGGGGACAGCAGGATGGGGCCATGGCATCCCCCAAGGACTCACCAGCAAGGCCGAGGGTCTGGGCTGGAAGGGAGAAGGGTGGGTGGGGGTGGCACCACATGGACAGCAGCACCTGGGATACAGGGTGTGGTGGGTGTCCCGAAACTGTCCCCATAAGGGCAGCACTTCTTGTGTGAAAGTGCATGCGGGTGGATCGCAAAAGATTTGGTGAGGCAGGGGAACGTGTCTGTGTCGCAGCCACCCATGCACCACATCCCTGTGGCACAGACACCTTGGGAACAGGGACACTGAGGCCACCCTGGGCTGAGGCAGAACATGGGGACACGGTGGACACCCCTGGCATGAGGACACCATGGACAAACCCATGCTGATCCAGGTCACCTCCACAGATCACGATGCCATCCAATGATCCCATCCCCATGGCCACATCCTCACCGTTCTTGTCCCCTTCTGTCCCTGCATCCCAGTCCTTTGTCCCTATCCCCAGAGCTCCCTGAGCCCAAAGGTGCCAGTCTTCACATTCCTGTCCCCACATCCCCATCCACAAATTCCTGCCCCCTCTTCCCGTCCCCAAAGCCACCCTACCCAGGTCCACTGTGGGAAACATGGACTGGCACTGCTGGCATTGGACACCAAGGGGACCCCATAGCCCCCATGTTCCCCTCCCCTCCCTGGGGTGTCAGGCCCGTGCCCGGGGCACTCACCCCACAGGAGCAGCGCCACCTTCCCGGCCATCCCGGTGTCCCCAGCCATGTGCACTGGCTGTCACTCGCTGCTGTGGCCACCGCTCCCCTGGCTGGTGGCTATTTGGATGAAGGGGAAGGAAGCGAGGTCACATCTCAACCTTATGCGTAGGTGGCCCTTGGTGGGGGTAGAGTGGGGACTGGCTGGTCACAGGATGGGGACAAGGCTGCATAGTCTGAGGACATGGTGGGGGATGGTGTTGCCAGGAGTGGGGGGCTCAGGGGATGTGGGGAACCAAGGATGGGTGTCCAGGAGAATAGGGCACCAGGGGAATTGGGGTCTCCATGCCTGGAGGGTTCCAGGGCTGGGGGTGTTGTGGAAACATGTTTCCTAGAGATTTGGGGTCATGGCATGTGGGTATCAGGGTTTGGGGTTCAGAGGGAAAAGGAGATCCTCAGGAACAGGGGTTCTGGTGGAAGAAGCAGCCCATGGGATGGCATGAAGGGAATGGTTTTGCTGGGCAATGGCAGTCCTGGGATGGGGGTCTTCAAGGAGGAGAGACCGAGGCAATGGGGTCCGATGGTTGAGTTCCCAGGAGAATGGGGATGCCAGGGATGGGCAATGGCTGGGTGGGCACAGGGATCAAAGCTGCTTCTGGGATTGCCTCAGATTTTGGGGTGACTCAGAACCCAGCCCATTCCCCACAGTGCTCATGGCCAGGGGGGCAACCCAAGGTTGTCCTGGGAGGTTCTCGATCTCTGACCCACGCACTCCTGGGCTTTTTCCATTCACTGCCATTTCCCCGCTCAGCGACCTCAGCAAACACGTGATAACCAATTGGCTTAGACAAAATTACACATCCATAGAATAAAGGCAAGAATCTTTTCCCACACCGTTATCTTCCCAATAAAAATAAATTAAACTGACAAGGTATAAAATTATCTGGTTTATAGAATACTTTGAATCATTGCTTTCCCAACAAGTCACTCACAATGAAAACACAAACAAATCACAAAATATGATGGTTTTTTTCTTTCTTTAGGAACCCCTTGCTGCATCCAAGGGCAGCATTTGCTTGTGGATACCACAGAGTGCGTGGAATCTCCCTGAGTATCCAACAGCTCCATGGGATTGTTCCCTGCCTGCTTGGCAGTAACCCAGCCCCTAAGGAAGCCTTTTGTTGAGCCATATTTAGGAATTATCCCAATTTTTCTCATTCCCACCTTGAAACTTGAATGACTTCCCATGGATTCAGTGCCCCAAATGGGAGAAGCTCTGCCCATTCTTGGGACAGTGCACAGGAATCTGTGGAAATGCCCATGTGTGTCTCAGGGTCTGATTCCCTGGTAAATCCACTTCAGCTTGCCCTGAATTCCCCTGCCTGGGCACTCCCTGCTCCTGCTCTGACACTCCTGTTCCCCAACCCCTTGTATGCAGCCCCTGCTCAATATTTCCAGACTTTTCCCTCTCTTCTGGTGTGCACATCCAGAACCCAAACATTCTTTCCATGAGGTACCAAAGGGCTGCAGGTTTTGTTCAAGATGGAGGATACAGGTCAGGTTGTTGAGCAGATTGTGGTTGTCTTTGCAGTAGTTCTGGGGCTCTCTCAGTCCCTTGCTGAGAGGGAAAAAATGATCAATTGCTGCCTTTCTGGACTGGTTCCCACACAGCTGCCCTTGCATGGGGAGTTTCCAGCCAGCCCTGCTCTGAAAGCCTTCAAAGGCCCTTGTAGAGCCACTGCTTGGGCTCCCTTTGGGTTTTGTGCTTCTTGCAGAGCTGAGCAAACCACAGGCAGGCCTTTTTCCACCACAGAATTCTCACCTCTGCAGCAGCTCTAAAGCTGCCAGAATCAAAGCCAAGGGGGCAGGGGGGACCCTCAGGTGCTGGCTGCCCCCTGGGGCTGGGCAGAGCAGGGCTGGGCAATGGCCATCCCTGTGCAGTGGGGCTGGGCCATGGCTGGGCCCCACCCTTGCACTGACAGGCACCGGGCAAGGAATGTGCAGGGACATTTCTGAAACTGCCACCCATGGGAACAAGACACCCCATGCCAGGATGTGTCACTTCCTGGACTGGTTTCCCCCAGGTCATCCCCACAACAGGGACCTCACAGGGCAGGACCCTCCTGGATGTGCCCTCCCAGGACAGACACTGCCTCCCTTTGCCATCTGACTCTCAGCACAAATGGCCTCTTCCTTTTTGTCCAGGAAAAAGAAAGTGAAAGTGTTGAGGGGGTGCAGCCCAACACCTCCATCCCCCACAGCCTACCCATCCTTCCCTGCTCTCCTTACTCCCAATTATCCCCCTCCCATGGCTTCCCCCAATGCATTCCCTGCTCAGATGATTCCTTGGATTGCTGAGCCAGGAACTGGGGTTGAGGGGACATGGCATAAAAGTGAGGAAAAAAAGGAAGAAAACAGAAATAAAGAGAGAAAAAATCAAGGGCAGGGGAGGGCACAGAAGCAGAGATACCCAGGACCCCCATGTGATACCTGCACAAGAAACAAGCATCCCAAGGGGGCAGCACCTGGCCACAGGTCACCCCAAAATCTGAGGCACCCAGTGAAGGAGCTGTGACCCCCATGCTCCCCCCCAGCCACTGCCCATCCCTGACACCCCTATTCATTTGGGACCCCAATCATGGGAATCTGATTTCCTTTTGTCCCTCCTTCTCTAAGACCCCTTTCCTGGACTGCAGTTCCTCACGATCTCCTACCCGAAAGAACCCCATCCTGGTAATTCCAGTCCCTGAGAGTCCCATTCCCTTGGGGACATTGATTCCACCAGGGCCCCCATTCTCACAGGGTTCCCCTTTCCCCTGGCACCCCCATCCCTTGGCCCCCATCCCATGATCACAAATCCCTGGAGGTCACATTGTTCTGGCACCCTCATCCCCAAGTCTGAGTCCATCCATCCACTGGGACCCCCATTCCAATGGGACCCCATCTCTGGGCACCCCATTGCTCTGGAAGCCTATTTCTGGCTCCCTACACCACCTCAGACTCCAAATTCTGTCCCCACCATGTTCCACCACCACCCCCATGTCCCACAAGGTCCCCACCCTGCCCCCATCCTGTCCCAAGCCTGCCCCCACCAAGGGCCACCTACACATGGGGACGGACGTGACCTCACTTCCTTCCCCTTTATCCAAAGAGCCACCAGCCAGGGGAGCAGTGGCCACAGCAGCGAGTGACAGCCAGTGCACATGGCTGGGGACACCAGGATGGCCGGGAAGGTGGCACTGCTCCTGTGGGGTGAGTCCCCTGGGCACGGGCCTGACACCCTGGGGATTGGCCCTGGTGAGGCAGAGACTGGTGGGGAGGGGGCACAGGGGAGCTGCAGGGTCCCCTGAGGTCCCGAAAGGCCACAGAGGCAGAGCATGAGGTGACCAGGGCTGTGGGGACAGGAGAGGGGGGACAATAATGGGGGACAGCAATTTGGGGAACTATCATGGGACTGGTGGGAGTGACCACTGCAACCACCGTTGAGTCTCCATTTCTGGGTGTCCAATGTGTCCCCATGGCCTAACTGAGCAAGGGCTAGTTGATGTGTCTCTGCCCCCAAGGGGTACATGCCACACTATGACAGTTTATGGACAGCCCCCACACCCAGTCCATCCTTTCCAATGTCCCTGTGATGCCACCCTCACCAAGCCCTGTCCCTTCTCCCTTCCAGCCTAGACCCTGGGCCTTGTTGGTGAGTCCTCGGGGGATGCCATGGCCCCATCCTGGTGTTCCCAGCCCTATGCTAGCTCTGGCAGGCTGGTGTTCCCTGTCACCCACAGGTGCCCAGACCACCCAGCTCCTGGTGGAGCCCCCCTGGAGGCCGGTGGTGCTGTGGGACCGGGTGACACTGACCTGCAAGGGCTCGGGCACTACCCGTGCCACCACCTGGTACAAGGACGGGCAGCGCTGGGGGCAGCAGGGACCGGACCACTTCACTGTCACCGAGAGTGGCACCTACACGTGTGACAGACCCGGAACCGGGCACAGCCCCTCTGTGACAGTCTCAAATGGTGAGAGGGGTTTGGTTGTCTCCAGCCTCGCACCTGCGGGGACCCCAATGTCTCTGGGTGTGCTCTGCTCCTTGGGTCACCTCCTGGTGGGACCAGAGCCCATCCCCTGCACACGGGGAGATCCCAGAGCATCTCAGAGTGGAGGGACCCCAGTTCTGGATTCAGGGAACCCTGCTGCACTGGATGTGTCTCAGTTCAAGGGTCCTTGAGAAAACTGAATGCCACAGGTGTCCTAAGACTCCCATGTTCCACAGCCTGACTGGTGCTGCAGGTGCCGGTGCAGGAGCTGCTGGAGGGGGACACGGTGACACTGCGCTGCCGGCGCTGGGAGAACATGTCGGTCACTGGGGTGCGATTCTATCATGGGGACAAGGAGGTGGAGAGGTCCCTCAATGGGACCGAGCTGTCCCTGTCCCCTCTGCAGCTGAACCACAGTGGCCGCTACAGCTGCGGGGGCCAGGTGGACTCCAAGGTGGCACCATGGGCACTCTCAGCTTCAGTGACAGTGACAGT
Source organism: Zonotrichia leucophrys gambelii (assembly GCF_028769735.1). Lineage (NCBI taxonomy): Eukaryota > Metazoa > Chordata > Aves > Passeriformes > Passerellidae > Zonotrichia > Zonotrichia leucophrys. The sequence goes on along the minus strand of NW_026992318.1, from coordinate 138,519 downwards.
GCATGGTGAGTACCCCACAGCCGCCACCCTGACACCCTCACAGCTCCTCCCCAGGGACTCGGGCTCACAAATCTCCCTCCCCTCCCCTTCCCAGAGCTCTTCTCGGTGCCGGTGCTGGAGGGTCCCTGCTATCTTTCTGTGGGATCCCCCGTGACTCTGAGCTGCCGCAGCACCCCCAGCCCCCTGGAGCCCCGAGCCCCCCTCCTGCACGTGTTCTGCCAGGACGGGTGGGTGGTGGGGTGCCCACAGGGGTCGCCGCAGCTGCTGGTGCCTGCCGTGGGTGTCTCCCACTCGGGGAATTACAGCTGCCAGGTGCAATCCGAGGGGGGGACCGTGCGGAAGAGCAGTGCCCGGCTCCGCATCACGGTGCGCAGTGAGTGCGGGGATGGGCACAGGGAGCCCCCACAGCCTCCTCGGGGGCCCCTGCCCTGTCTGGGGATCTCCATAACTACCCCATCCTTTCCTGGGGACCTCACCAGATTCCCCAGCCCTATGTGGGTACCCCCATCTTTCTGGTAATCTTTTTCCACATCCCCTCATTCCTGCTTGGGCCACCCTCTGTTGCCCCCCCATTCCTCACTGGGATCCCTTCATCTCTCCCTGATTCAACCTCAGCCCTGTCTGATCTCCCTCCATGGTCCTCAAGTCTCACCATTCCCTCCCTGGTTTTACATACTCTTCCTGGTGTCTTCCCATCTTCCTCTCTAGGTTACTCATCCTTGAGCCCTCCATCATTCCTTGGGGTCCCGTTCCAAGCCCCCCTCCTATCTCTGCCTCCTTTTCCTCACTGGGGTCCCACTTCCCCTCTCCCATCCCTCCCCACCACGGGTCTCTCACTGTTCCCTGGTGTCCCCTTATCCAAGGGGTCCTACCCTTGGGGGTGTCCCTGTCAGTGCAGCCCCCGGGGGACAGGTGGCATGCAGGGACTGACTGGTGCTGAGCTACGCGGTGGCTGCGGGCCCTCTGTCCTTCTCCTGGCACCGGGAGGGCTTGGGGGCGCTGCTGGGAACCGGCCCCGCCTGGAGCTGTGCCACGTTGGGGACAGTGACAGCGGCCAGTACTGGTGCTGGGTCAGCAACAGGGACAGCGTGGCTGAGAGTGACCCCCTGAATGTCACCGTCCTGGGCAAGCAGGACCCTCGGACTGGGGGTGACCCAACCCACAGCTCCCCCATCCCACCTCGCCTGGTGCCAGCCCTGTCTGTGTCCCCACAGTGCCTGTGGCCAATGCCACCATCACCCCTGGTCCCCTGTCACACCAGGTGCATGCCGGTGACCCCGTGTCCCTGCGCTGCTCAGTGCAGGTGGGCTCAGCCCCTGTCACCTTCACCTGGCTGCACAATGGGCAGGAGGTGGCCCAGGGTCCCCTCCTGGAGCTTGGAGCTGTTGATGTGGGACATTCGGGCACCTACCAGTGTGTGGCCACCAACCAGCTGGGACAGGACGGGCACCGCGTGTTCCGGGCACTCAGCCCTGAGCTGGTCCTGGCTGTGACAGCGCGGGGACACAGGGACACAGGTGGGGTCACACTGGGTCACACGGGGGGTGCAGGACCCCTGGGCTTCTGGGTGACACCAATGTGTCCCTCTCTGTCCCCAGCAGTGGCTCTAGGGCTCAGTGGGTCTCTGCTGATCCTGCTCCTGCTCCTGGCTGTCATCGGGGGCTGTTACCACTGGCACTGCTGTGGTGGGTGACAATACGGGGGGATGGGGTTCCCAGGGATTGGGGTGAAGCCCCCCCCAGGGCATGGGGGCCATAGAGTGTCACCAACAGCTCCTGACTTGGGAGAAACTGAGCCTGCAGAGACCTCAGCTTGGGTCCTGGGGGATTTAGGGAGATTGTGCGGGGTTGTGCAGGGAAGTTGGGTGTTCTGTCGGGGGTTTTGTGGGAGTTTTTGGGACTCTGGGGTCTCAGTGGATTCAAAGGTTGGTTTAAGGTATTTTGGGACTTTTAAAGATGCTTGAGGGTCCCAGGGACAGTCAGGGGTCCCGATGGTGTTCAGAAGCCCTGAGAACCCCAGAGTCACCCCTCATGCTTTTCTTTTGCAGCCTTCAGGAAACAACAAGAAAGGTGAGTGAAGGACTCCAGGTTTGAACCTCCATTTTACCCCCACAACAAACCCCCCCCATGCCCACAGACACCCCCTTATCCCTGCAGGGTCCCCCCAGAACCCTCGGCTCCCCCAGAGGTGGGGGAGGTGCTGTATAGTGATGTCGTGAGCACCAAGAAGGCAGGTGGTGAGTACAGGGCGGACACGGGGGACATCATCCACGGGTGTCACCCTCAATCCAGGTCCCCACAACCGGCGTCTTCCACAGGGCCCCCCCGCGCCACAACCTCCCAGGTGACCTACGCAGAGCTGCCAGGACCCCACCGGAGGCAGCAGGATCCCAGTGACATCTGCGAGAACGTGCTGTGACACTGAGGGCACAGGGAGCACTGGGGTCCCTGCCCAAGGGCATCCCCAGCTCCCATGGGTGCCCATCGAGCCCAGGGAGTGGCCACGAGTGGGGGCTTCCATGCGGGGCTGCCCAGGGCTCCCCGTTCAAGTGCTCCCAGTGCTCCCAGTACCCCCAGGGGCTCCCCATTTCCTCCTCTACTACCAGGAGGCACAGGACCCTTGTCCCTTTGACTGGACCCAAATATCAGCTTTTTGATTAAACCAGAAGAAACGGTTTTTGTTTGTTTAGCTCTGCCCCATTTGGCTCAGGAAGGAGGAGAGTCCCGCCTGGTTGTTGAACCAATACTTCTCAGTTCTCAAGATTCAGAATTCAAATGGTCACAAAAGGAACAATTTCCAGGGAAAGCACCCAACAAGGAACAAACCCCAGAGGTTTCCCCTGGCACGATTCCTCCACCAGGAGGAACCCAGCAGGTCCCAGAACTTCACTGCTCTGATGGCCAAAGTGGCATTTAGGAGCCTCTGGATTCTCTTGTCCCCTGTCCCAAACCCCTCTTCTGCTGTGTTTCCCCCACAATGATGTCAAAAAGGCTCTGTGGGGGTTCCAGAGCCTCCCCCTTTGCCAGGGCAGTCAGGATCAGGCCATGGCACAGGGTGGGGTATCAGAGACAGGAAAAGTTTGATGTCTGGAGACATTTTGGAACACCTGTGTCTGGCAGGGGTGGGTCAGGCCTTGCTTTTGCTGAGACAGGGCCCCGTCCGTCCATCAGTCTGTCATCCATGGCACACTGGGGACATTGTGACACTCTGCCAAAGCCAGCTCCTGAGTGGCAAGGAGACCAGAAGTGCCACCTGGGGAGAGGGTGCTTGGTGGCCCAACTGGCTTAAAGGGCAGAGCATGATGTGCACAGTTCCTGACCCTGTCTTCAGTTGAGGTCTCTGTCCCATCCACACTGGAACCCAGGATTTGACCACTCGTTTAAATGAGAAATATTTGCCAAGGAAAGTGGGAATGTTCCTGGAATGGAACTAAGACCCATGCCTAAAACTTCTAATAATTTCACACTTGGACAACATTCCAATATGCCAAGGAATGTGTCCAAAACGTACAGGGGGACCTGTTCCCAGAGCCTGCAGGGACAGAGGCGCAGGGCAGGGACACCGTGGGACAGCCTGGGCTGCACAGGGCACAGGGATGGGCAGCAGCTGCAAGACAGCCCTGCCAGAGCCAACTTGGGCAGCACTTTGGCCATGGCTGCTGGGCCTGGGCCTGAGGTCACGAGGGGACAAATGACCCTTGCAGGCCTGGGGCCTCATTGTCTCCTTGTCCCTGCTCAGCAGCCTGGCAGGGGCCGCCCCATGCTCCTGCCCTTGGCATTGCACATCCCCACATGCCAGTGCCCATCCCGGGAAGAGCCCTGAGCAATGAGGAAGGGACAGGATCTGCCTGGCCAGGGGCTGGGGCTCAGGCCTTGGCCCTTTGCATTCCTCAAACACATCCAGGTGTGCTCAGCACCAGAAGCACGTTGGCCTTGTTTGTCCCCAGCTGTCATCACTGCCTCCAGTGTTCTGCTCTAACTGGAACCTGGGGACACTTTCCCAGTTGCGTTCTTCAGTGGGACCCATTAAAACTTTTAGAAACTTCAGAGTTTAAATTTAATTTTGAGTTCTTGAGAAGTTTTTTGAAGACACTCTCAGGGGCTGAGTCTGATGTAAACAACACCAAATCCCCAAGAGGCTCATTAAAGTCCTTGTGCTGTGTCTGTGCTGCTGAGCTTTAAAGGAACAGCTCTTCCCAGGAACAGCTCTCTCCCAGCCCAGCAGGGCTGAGGGCTCTGCCTGCAGGCACTGAGGGGACAGCAGCCAGGCAGAGACAGGCTGAAGGCAATCAGGATTGGGAAGACATTGAGCTGAGACTTCACTTGGGGCAAGATCTTCACAGCCCTGTGCATGGTGAGTGTGTGGGTGCAGGGCAATGTCCGCTGTGCTCCTGGAGGGATCTCCTGAAGCCAGCACACCCCACAGCCTGGGGGATGTGTCAGGAGGACTCTCCCATGTTCTCTGTGGCACAGGAGGAGCAGGAGGAGGAGGAGGATGTGCTGCAGAGCGGGGCTGCCCTGGGCACCGTCAGAGGGACAGGGCAGGACGGCTCCTGCTGCCAGGGACTGCTGCAGCAGGTGAAGCTGGGGCTGCAGCCAGGGCTGCCCAGGGCTGTCCTGCAGAGCAGCTCCTGCAGCCCTCAGGGCTCTTGGCCAGCCCAGGGCATGTGCCACCTGCCAGGGGCAGCTCTCAGCCTGCCTGGCAGCTCCCCATGGATGCTGCAGGGGAGAAGTTGGAGGTGGAAGGAGCCACCCCCATCAGGGCAGATTCCTCCTGCTGTGGAGATGGTGCTGCATGGCCAGGGTGCTCTCACCTTTCTCCTCAAGGGAAAGGAAAGGGGCTGTCAGCTTTGGCTGTGTCACTGAGACTCCTGTACTGTCACCCTGGGCATCAGCAGATGGGCCTCAGATCTCCCTCAGAAAGTGCCTCGTCAGCCTCCTCTCCCTACAGACAGCAGCACCTTGGTTTGAAGCATCTCTGTTTGTCTGCCCTGCCTTAAGGCCCTGGTGCCAGGGAGATGCCCCTGGGCAGTGCCCTGTGCTGGGAGGGGTCTACAGGGCAGAGCTGAGCCCCCAGGGCTGGGCTGGGCTAGGGCAGCACTGGCAGGGACAAAGCTTGGATAGAGAGAAACAGCTCCCAGTAGGCACAACTCCAGGCAGCAGAGAGCCAGACCAACCCTTGGTATCCCTTCCTTTTCAGGTGCACAGGGAAAGAGAGAAGGATTTGGAGATAATTATTTTTAAACTGGAGTGTTCAAAAATTGCACAATATTGTTCAATCAAGTTATAAGTGCAATCACCCTAAAACAGAGAGAGGTGAAATGAGCAAAGGGCACCTGTGTGGGATGAGTAGGTCTGATTTCACTGGGGCACAGAGAGCCCTGGTTTCCCTCTTGGTTCCCAATGCTCTGGCAGAGAGCAATGCTGAAGATGAGCCAGCAGCCTAAACCTGAGCTCAGAGATAAAAATGTTCAGCAAAGTTCCCCAAAAATGGAAGTAATTTTGAGGGGATTCATTATAAAAAAGGATAAGTATAACACAATTCATTCTTTCTCAGTTTATCAGTGTCTTCTTTCAACAGCCCATGATGCCCAGAGTGAAGAAATGTCCAACAGCAGCTCCATCAGGCACTTCCTCCTGCTGGCATTGGCAGACACGCGGCAGCTGCAGCTCCTGCACTTCTGTTTCTTGCTGGGCATCTCCCTGGCTGCCCTCCTGGGCAACGGCCTCATCATCAGCGCCGTAGCCTGCAGCCACCACCTGCACACGCCCATGTTCTTCTTCCTGCTCAACCTGGCCCTCAGCGACCTGGGCATGATCTGCACCACTGTCCCCAAAGCCATGCACAATTCCCTCTGGCACACCAGGACCATCTCCTACTCAGGATGTGCTGCACAGGTATTTTTCTTTGCCTTTTTCATTGAATCAGAATTTGCATTTCTCACCATCATGTGCTATGACCGCTACATGTCCATCTGCAAACCCCTGCACTACGGGACCCTTCTGGGCAGCAGAGCTTGTGCCCACATGGCAGCAGCTGCCTGGGCCAGTGGCTTTCTCTTTGCTCTGCTGCACACAGCCAATACATTTTCCCTGCCCCTGTGCCATGGCAATGCCCTAGGCCAGTTCTTCTGTGAAGTTCTCCAGATCCTTAAACTCTCCTGCTCACATTCCAGCTTAAGGGAAGTTGGGCTTCTTGTGGTCACTTTTTGTTTAGGTTTTGGTTGTTTCGTGTTCATGGTTTTTTCCTATGTGCAGATCTTCAGGGCTGTGCTGAGGATTCCCTCTGAGCAGGGACGGCACAAAGCCTTTTCCACCTGCCTCCCTCACCAGGCCGTGGTCTCCCTGTTCCTCAGCACTGACACATTTGCTCACCTGAAGCCCCCCTCCATCTCTTCCCCATCCCTGGATCTGGCAGTGTCAGTTCTGTACTCGGAGGTGCCCCCAGCCCTGAACCCCCTCATCTACAGCCTGAGGAACCAGCAACTCAAGGAATCTCTCAGGAAAGCTGTGACTGGCTGCTTTTCAGCCTTTTCATTGTCCCATAAGAGCCCTCACAGAGCTTTGCATTGGGAGCCACAAAGGAGCTGGAAACACACCCCTGCTTTGGCTCCTGCCATCTCTCAGAATTCTCTTTCCCTCAAGGGGCTTCAAGTGGGTCAGGTCCTGGGAAGGGACAGCAGGCCAGAGACCCAAATTAACCAAAGGGATATTCCAGACTGTATGGCACCAGTTCTGGTATAAAAGCTAAGGAAGGAGGAAGAATAGGGGGCATTTCCTATTTACAGTGTTTGTCTTCTTGATAAACCACTCCACCTGCTGAAGTTCTGCATCCTGGGAAGTGGCTGAACATCACTTGCTGACAGAAGAAGAGAATAAAATTATTGGGGTTTTCCTCATTGCTGGTGCCTGTAAAAACTTCCCCTTTTCCTATAGAAAACTGCCTTATCTCAGTCCACAATTTGTCTCCCATAACATTTTCTCTCCCCTGTGCAGCCAAGGAGGGGAGTGCTAGAGTGGCTTGGTAGGCACATGGACTCAGAAGAGGTAACCCACCAGAACAAGCCACAGAAGGCCTGCTTTCCTCTGTCAGCAGCTCTCAGTGCATATCATGAGAGGCCAAGTCTGCCCTTAAGTATATTTTAAATTGCTTTCTGCTTCTGATTCTGTTATAATAAAAGAAATGCTCTTATCCACCCCCTTCAATTTAATTATCCCTCCTGCTTGTGTGACCCAGACAAATTGTGTAAGAAGAGAGTCTCACATTGTATCTAGGTGAAATAAATGCATATGCAACCACTTTGTAAAAAATTTTATACTATTCTTATCACAGTAGGAATGAAGAGAAATGGGCAGAGCTTTGTGGCTGCCCCAGCTTTGGTATGGGCCCTGGGCGTGGAGCAGGAGCAGCTCTTGAGGGCCCCAAGGCCACAGCTCTTGTGCTGCCCTGGGCAGATGGGATGGCAGCAGGGGCTGCAGAGCTCTCTGCACCTCAGGCAGAGGGGAGCAGGGCAGCCAGGGAGGCTCCTTTGGCCTTGGCCAAGCTCCTTCCCCCATGGCTGGGGCTGAGTTCTGTGGCAGCTGCAGCTGCTGCTGTGCCCTTGCCAGGGGCTGAGGCTGTGGGGCAGTGCCCAGAGCAGCCTGGCCTGAGCAGAGCTGTGGGGCCAGAGCTGGCTGGGCTGGGCTGGGGAAAGGCCCTTGGTGCTGCCCAGAGCTCAGGGCAGCTGGCAGAGCTTGCAGGGAGCCGGGCTGGGCTCAGAGAGCCTGGGCCGGAAACCATCAGTGTCCATCTCAGCCTGGCTGAGCGTGCAGGGGCAGGACTCAGGCAAGGCCTTGTGGGGCAGGGCCAGCGCCTGTGCAAGGCATTGCAAACAGGCAAGTGGCCCAGAGAGGAGGCAGCTCTGTGCCCTTGGTGGCATGGACAGAGCAGGGAGGGGGCCCAGGACATTGGTCAGCGCCAGCCTCTGTGCCCAGCCCTTGGCAGCCCTGGCTGCTGAGCCCAGCTTTGGCCTGGGCTGAGTTTGCCTGTGGCCCAGCTCCATCCTCCTGCGGGGCTCAGGGCCTGTTCCCGGCCATGGCCAGCCCTGGCTGCCTCTCTGCTGGCCCAGAGGCTTCAGAGCCCGGGGCAGGCCTGTCTGTGCAGCCCCACAGGTGCCACGGGCTCTGCAGGAGCTGGCAGAGGCTGCCCAGCAGGGAGGCCATGGGGCACAGAGCCCCAAGGCTGCTGTGGGCACCACGGCACACGGGCCGTTCCCAGCCGCAATGCTCCTGGCCTGGGCTGGGCCTGCACAGGGGCTGGGCCACCATGGCTGGGCCAGCACAGGGCCACAAAGGGGCCACGCAGCCGCTGCCGAGGCTGACAGCAAGGCCAGGCACACACAAGGAATTGCTGAGCATGGCCTGCGCTGGCCAAGCCTGACTGTGCCAAAGGCAGAGCTCAGCTGCCCTTGGAGGCTGCAGCAACAGTGCAGAAACCAAAGAGCCTCCATGGCTGGGCTGGAGACCAAGGCTGCAGGAGGGAAATGCAGGGCTGCTGTGGAATGGGGAGGACATTGAATTCCAGCACACACCTCAGCTCTCTGATGGTCCCGGCACCAGGCTGGGCCCTGTTTCAGACTGGAGCAGAGCAGATGTTGATGGGACAGGAGCCCTGTGGGGCTGTTAGGGACCTGCAGCTTGCAAGGTGCTCTGCTCTCCCTCAGGTGCTCTCTGTCAGGAAAGGGGCACAGGTTTTAATACCTGTTAGTTTCATAATATACAAGCAAATCTTTATTATCTGGGTCATTTGAGTACTCTTAAGGAATGGCAATGTTTTCCCACCAGAAACGGGGTTTCCTGGAAGTGTACTGATGGCAGGAGAAGAAATTCTGATCTTCCCATCTACTCATGTCACCAATAATCTGTCTATTATTTAATCTCTCTCTTTTCCATCAAGTGCTTCCATCTCTCCTGGTTAAATTGCCATGTCTAAGGACATCTGTTCACTTGATCAGCTGGATATTTGTTTTTCCCATGGGTCCCAGATTTCCTCCACCAGATGCTCCCTGGTCATTCAAGTGCCTCTCAACTAACTTGTTTCATGCTTTGAGCTTCAGGGAGTTGCCCAAATTTTCTGAAGTTTAAATAAATATCACATAAGGCGACATCTTAATTGTCTTTATATCTATCACAGAATTACCTTTTCTTGTATCTATGTCTAAAACTGTTCCTCTACAAGAATCCTTTGCAGATAGTGGACATGTCAGATACTGCTGGGACATCCCAGAGAGCTGATGGAAGATCTGTGATGGTTATTAAACTGTTCAAATGTTCAACTTGTGTTTGTTGGCAAGAAATCTTTCTGTGCTTCTGAGTGTCACCAGGCCCTGAGCCCAAAGGACACAAACCTGATGAGTTGTGGTTCCCACTGCAGGGACACTTGGATCTTGGCTCTGCACAGGAGAGCTCTTCATCCACTTTCTCTCTTTTTCTCCCTCCGGGCATGGAAGGAGCTCCTGACTTCAGCCTGTGACTTGTGGGTGCAAAGAGCAAATCTGGGCAGAATTGAGGCAGTGAGGGTTTGAGGGGACATTGGGATCTTTGCTGGGCACAGAAGGTATTTTCCATTGCTCTGAGGCTGTCTGCTGTGGAAAGTGGATTTAATATCCAGCAGAGGAATGACTTTTGCATTTGATGGAGCTGTGCCTTCCCTTGGCTTTGTTGGCTGGCAAGAAATGAACATCCCTCTGTGTCTTGGGCAGCTCCTTCTGCAAGGAAAGCAGGTGGGAGCTGGAGCCAAGGAGCTACAGGCTGCAGGTGCAGCCTGGGCTGGAGGGAGCTCAGATTTGCACAAGGCTGCTCTGAGTGCCAGAGCTTGGATGGGGGAAATGGTGGGGTGGGGGTAGGGACAGAGTCTGATTGATTGTCAGCCATGAAGGGTCTTGATGTTCATATCCATTCCAACTGCAAGACAAGGTACTTGGATTCACTGTCAAATGGAGACTGCACATATCAATAATTAACAGGAAAACAAACATAAACAGAACCTAAACAATCTTTTCTCACTGTCTTTTAAAATAGAATATATTCACTTTGAATACCCTACTGAGATCTACTTAACCACAAAGGATTTGAAAATTGAAATCAAATTATCCCCAGAGGCTTGGCTTGTTCAGGTGTTGTGAATGTTAATGAGCCCTGGGACACTGAATTCCTGCACTGAAGAGCTGAAGGCTGAACAAGCCTCTGGAGCAGGAAAATTCAGCAGCAGCCTCCAAGGTGCTGAGGATGTCAGCAGCCCCCACTGAGGCCATCCCTGCCCAGAGACCGTGGGGGAATGGGCAGACAAGGAGAGCGTCCCTGGGGCTGGGGCAGCACAACTCAGAGGCACCAGGGGCTCCAGCTGGGAAATGGAGTGTGGAATGTGGCTGGGAAAGCCCTGCCTGGGCTGTGCCAAGCAGGACAGACAAGCCCTGCTCCCATCCCCCAAACAACTCTCTCAAGGAGACATTTAAAAGAAATTACAATTGTTTGTGTCCTCTGGTTGAGCTCACTGGAGAAATAACAGCAAGAGATTCTCAGGAGCTCCAAACAACCAAACAGCCTTTACTGGCAACTTTAGAAAATCAGAGAAACATTGGCAAATGGTTTATCATGACATTGTAGTGGTTTTTGTTTGTAAATTTAAGATTTTTTTTCAATCTCGAGATCTCTTAATTAATGTATTGATGAGTGTGGTGGGTTTTAGTGTCGGTTAATTATTTATGTACTTATTTTGTTGTGAGATAGGATAACGAGAAAGGTAAAGTATGCTTAAAATTTTAAAAGGGTAGAAAGAAAATTTCATTAAAAGCAAATTAGAAAAAAGGTAGTAAGAATTAAATTCTTTAGAACACTCTTTTTTCTTTACAACTTTTTTTTTTCTTTTAACCTGACAATGTAAAAAAACTAAACTAAAAATTTCTAGTACTTTACTATTTCTAGAATTGCCATTTTTTAGTTTTAGGGAGAGAAGGTTTTTCTTGCTAATTTTATGGAAATTTTTTTACAAGAGGAAAAATATTTTTTTTGTGCTTCTTAATTTTGTCATGGATAACAGTTGTCTGGGGAACTTTGTTATTGTGAAGTTCTTTTATTGCTACAAGCTTTTTTACAGCTAATTGATGGATCATGTCGACTTATGATGTATTGTTTTAAAGGTGAGTTGTTGTCATGGTTTGAGCCTGGCACAGAGCCAGTGCCCCCCATGAAAATGCCTCACCCTGGTGTCTGCTGTGAGATGTGACCAGGAATAAGCAAAACAGGCTCTAACTTAAACATAAAGACCACTTTATTACTTAAACTACAGGAAAATAGGGAGAGACTATAAGGAAAAAAAAAAAAAAAAAAAGAATTGAAAACCTTACAAAAAAACCATTTTCCTCCTCCCCCACCACCTGACTTTCCCAATCCAATACATTCTCTCAAAACAACTGCCCAGCCTTGGCCCCACACGTTAGTATACTCAAACTTCAGTTCATGAAGAGGAAAGGAGTCTTTCTCGTTCCATAGGCTTCTCGTGGAAACACACTGAAAACCTCGTGTGCTTCCCTGTCACTTCGGCACCGCCCGGAAAGTCCATTTGCCGCTTGTGACATCTTCCTTCCATGCTCAGTGCTCTCACCACCGAGACATGGCCAGAGCTGCTTTTAGGGTTGTCTTTCAAGGATGCCTTGTCTCACTCCAAAAAGGCACAGTCTCTGCTTTTGGGACATCTGTCCCCCCCATATTTTTCCAACCCCTGGGGCCGGGGGGTCCTCACGAAGAACCTTCCTGGTTTTGAGGCACTGCCTCCCCCTAAATGCAGTCTGTGTCACAGGAACAACTGAGTCCATGGCTACAAGAAAAAGTCCAGCCAAAAGGCCACTCCAAATCATCTCTCCCCATCCAATCATCTCCACATTCTTTGGGCCAGGTCCTTATCTTATCTCATCTCTTATCTCCCTTCTTATTCAGCTTCGAGGAGGATTAGCATTTTTGCAAGGCCCCAATCATGCAAGAAAGGGTTAAAAGTTTTCAGTCTCTGTCTGTCCTGGGACGAGATGATACTCCCACACGTGCTGCTGCTGCGGCCGGCCGGGCACTCTTTTCCCCCCCCTTTTCTCTTCCTGGGCCGGCCCTCTCTCTCTCTCCTGGGGGGGGGGGGGGGGGGGGGGGGGGGGGGGGCTGGCTGCCCGATGTCTCGATGTCTCTTGGGGCTCCGCCACCCTTCCATCCTTGAAAGCCCCTCAACCCCCACCTCTGTCCAGGCCCCTGGCCTACCGCATGGCCGCCCCTCCCCCGCCCAGCAGCAGCGGGCCGGGCGGGGGAGAGATCTGACCTCTTCGCCCGACGATGTCCCAAAGAGGAAGTGCCAGGGCAGTGCCTTGCTTTTAACCCCTGTGTATTCTCGGAGGTGTGTCCAAACCCCACTGGCTACACCAGGTGTCAGTATGAAACCCAAAACCTTCATTGGTTTGACCACAGCTTCCCAGAATTCCCACTCCTTCCTGGTCAAACCATGACAGTTGTTTAAAGGTAAATGTTTTTATTATTTACTTTTTAACATATTTTTATCTCTGGAAATAGAGATATTCTCTTGCGGGTACTGGATTACTTTTTTTTCTGCCTGAACTTTTTATGAAATTGCAGTTATTTTATAATTTATTTTAATATGGAGGTTTTTGTTTGATATTTTTTTAATCATTAAATTTTTTTTATAGTTTTATGTGTTATAAAGAAAAAGAGTTTTTTCCTTACAGTTTATAAGAGGATTTTAGTTTCAAGATTAAGGTAGTTTTTCTTATTTTTTATTGGGTATTTATTTCTTCCTTTCTGACTTTGACAGTTTTATGTTTTTTTTAATGTTTCTATTTTGTTTTTTTCTTTTACTTGAGGGATGATTGAAGTATTGAAAGGGTTAACATCTGACCCACCAGTAACTTGTGGTGGCAGTTTTGGTTGGGTTGTGTTAGGATTGGCTTTATGGTTGGTTTTTGAGTTTTTTTGTGTTTAGTTGTAGGGTTATTTTGTATGAGTTGTAGGATGTAGGAGTTTTTGGTTTTAGTTGTGTTGGAGGCAGGGGACATGGTGGTAAGATTTTAATAGCTGTGGCTAGCTTTGTTCTGGTTGGGGTTTTGTAGCCTCTTTTGTTTTCCCAGTCCCAGCTCTCCCAGTCTCTTCACCCCTTTCCTTGACTCTGAGCCCCTGAACCTCCTTCCCAGCTCTGCCAGCTCTTCATGTCCCCCCTTTTCCTGGGCCTGTGGAACCCCCTGGATCCAAAACTCTCACTTTCAGTCCCCCAGCCCCCTCAAATCTCCATGTCGCCCCGTTCTCCCCTCCCTACAGTACTGGGAAGTGGCACTGTCAGAGCCCAACCCGGGGGTCCCAAGTCCTTGATTGTGGAGGATGTGGATGGGACCCCCTGGGAGCGCTGGGGCAGCGAGCAGGGCCAGATGGAGCCACAGAAAGCAGGAATGCTGGGAGGAGCTGAGCTTGGATATTGGAATAGCCATAGCTGGGATATTGGGATGGCCAGGGCTAGGATATTGGGATGGCCAGGGCTGGGATATTGGGGTAGCCAGGGCTGGAACATTGGGGTAGCCAGAGCCGGGATATTGGGATAGCTAGAGCTGGGATATTGGGATAGCCAGGGCTGGGATACTGGGAAAGCCAGAGCTGGGATATTGGGATAGCCAGAGCCAGGATGTTGGGATAGGTGGAGCTGGGATATTGAGATAGCCAGGGCCGGGATATTGGTATAGCCAAAGTTGGGACATTGGGATAGCCAGAGCTGGGATATTGGGATGGCCAGGGCTGGGATATTGGCAAAGCCAGAGCCGGGATATTTGGATAGCCAGAACTGGGATATTGGGATGGCCAGAGCTGGGATACAGAGATAGCCAGAGCTGGGATATTGGGATAGCCAGGGCTGGGATACTGGGGTACCAAGGACTGGGATATAGGGATAGGCAGAGCTGGGATATTGGGAGAGCCAGAGCTGGGATGGCCAGGGCCGGGATATTGGGATAGCCAGGGCTGGGATACTGGGGTAACAAGGACTGGGATATAGGGATAGGCAGAGCTGGGACATTGGGATAGCCAGGGCTGGGATATTGGGATAGCCTGAGCCGGGATATTGGGATGGCTAGAGCTGGGATATTGGCATGGCCAGAGCTGGGATACTGGGATATCCAGGGCTGGGATATTGGGATATCCAGCCCTGGCTCAAGGACAGGACCCGGCCCATGGCTGACAGTTCTCTGGAGACGGGGTGGGTACAACCAGAGTGGGGGGAGTAGGGGGAGCCGGGGCTGGGCTGGGATCTGTGGAAATGGAGGACTCTGAGGGGCTGGGATGGGATCTCTGGGGATGGGGGGGAACTGTGGGGCTGAGATGGGAATCCAAGGGGCACCCTGGGGCTCGGACACAACTTCATGGATCCGTTCTATCCTCCTTCCCAGGTCCCCACATGCTGCAAGTGGTTTCCAGCTGTGACCTTCTGTCCAATGGAGCGTCCATGGATCCCACCGGTATGGCTACAAGGACTGAGATTTCATCTCCTTCCAGCTGGGATCCAGGAGCTTTGCAGTGTCTGATGGTGCCACCTGGATCAGACAGAGGTGCTGGGAATCCAAAGGGATCATTGTGGAGCAGACGAAGCATTACCTGAGACACATGTGGGTAGAAATACATTAGATGGGGTTGGGTGGCTCTGGAGCACAAAGGTGGGTGTGGGAAGGGAAAGGCAATTCCTATGGGAATGGGGGATTCAGGAATGGGGGACTTGGGAATGCAGGAATTACCATGGAATTTCCATGGCCAGATCTCACTCTCATCCCAGTCAGGTGAGAATTCCATGGATCGTTCTTCCCCTTAACCCACTGCCATGGGAATTCCATGGGGAAATTATTTGAATGGATGACCAATGCAATGCCAGCAGTGCAATGAGAAGTAATCCCTGCTGGGATTCCATGGGACATCAATCCCAATCCTTTGCCTGGGCCGGCTCTGCTGTGCTCGTGGCAGCACCAGGGGAGTGCCCTGTCCCTGCCCTGAGCCCAGCACGAGCCTTTCCTTGGCCGTTCTGTCCCTGCCTGGGGCAGGAAGAGCAGCTTTGGTGGCCCTGGGCACCCAGCCAGGCTGCAGCTGCTGCAGGGACTCCTGGGGAATGTTCCAGAGCTGAAAGCTGAAAGCAAACAAAGTTCCAAAGCTGAAAGCAAACAACTGTTCCTGGAGGGGATTCTGTCCCTGGGCCTGTGCTGGGAGCCAAAGGGCAGCAGCCCGAAGTGCTGGAGCTCAGTGTCCCTCAGCCAGGCCATGTTCCCTGGCTGTGCCCTGTCCCTCAGCTGTGCCCTGTCTTGTGTCCCAGTCCCCTGTCCCTCGGCTCTGTGGGGTTGGAGGTGGCAGCAGGACCCGGGGCAGCCCTGGAGGAGAACAACCCTGAGCCCCAGCTGGCCCAGTTGCCCCAGTTCCCCCCAGGGGTGCCCAGGTCACTCCCAGCATGGGCCCTGTGGCTCCCAGTCACACCCAGTATGGTCCCAGTCACTTTCAGTTACACTCAGTGTGATCCCAGTGTGATCCCATTCACTCCCAGTACGATGCCATTTGCCCCCAGTATGGTCCCAGTCACTTTCAGTTACATTCAGTACAATCCCAGTATGATCCCAGCCACTCCCAGTACGATGCCATTTGTCCCCAGTATGGTCCCAGTTGCTCCCAGTCACCCAGTGTGGTTCCAGTTACTTCCAGTATGATCCCAGTCACTCCCCGATACTCCCAGTATTATTCCAGCAGCTTCCTTTAGGGTTGCTCTGTGATGCCAGTCACTCACAGTCTCTCCCAGTTGTCATGGTTTGACCAGGAAGAAGTGGGAATTCTGGGAAGCTGTGGTCAAACCAATGAAGGTTTTGGGTTTGAGACTGGCGTCCGGTGTGGCCAGTGGGGTTTGGACACACCTCCGAGAATACACAGGGGTTAAAAGCAAGGCACTGCCCTGGCACTTCCTCTTTGGACCTCGTCGGGCGAGGAGTTCAGATCTCTCCCCCGCCCGGCCCGCTGCTGCTGGGCGGGGGAGGGGCCAGCCATGCGGTAAGGCCTGGGGCCTGGACAGAGGGGGCTTCGGGGGGGGGCTCCAAGGATGGAAGGGTGGAGGAGCCCCAAGAGACATCGAGCCCTCGGGCAGCCAGCCTCCCCCCCCCCCCCCCCCCCCCCCCCAGGAGAGCAGCCAGCCGGGAGGAGAAGGAGGGAGACTGCCCGGCCGCAGCGGCAGCAGGTGTGGGAGTATCATCGTTCTAAGATAGACAGAGACTGAAACTTTTAACCCTTTCCTTTCATGATTGGGGCCTTACAAAAATGCTAATCCTCCTCGAAGCTGAATAAGAAGGGAGATGAGAGATGAGATGACTTGGCCCGGAGATTGTGGAGATGATTGGATGGGGAGAGATGATTTGGAGTGGCCTTTTGGCTGGACTTTTTCTTGTAGCCATGGACTCAGTTGTTCCTGTGACACAGACTGCATTTAGGGGGAGGCAGTGCCTCAAAACCAGGAGGGTTCATTTGTGAGGACCCCCCGGCCCCAGGGGGTTGGAAAAATATGGGGGGGACAGTTGTCCCAAAAGCAGAGACTGTGCCTTTTTGGAGTGAGACAAGGCATCCTTGAAAGACCACCCTAAAGGCAGCTCTGGCCATGTCTCGGTGGTGAGAGCACTGAGCATGGAAGGAAGATGTCACAAGCGGCAAATGGACTTTCCGGGCGGTGCCGAAGTGACAGGGAAGCACACGAGGGTCTCAGTGTGTCTCCACGAGAAGCCTATGGAACAAGAAGGACTCCTTTTCCTCTTCATGAACTGCAGTTTGAGTATACTAACGTGTGGGGCCAAGGCTGGGCAGTTGTTTTGAGAGAATGTATTGGATTGGGAAAGTCAGGTGGTGGGGAGGAGGAAAATGGTTTTGTTGTAAGGTTTTCAATTCTTTTTTCTTCTTTTTCCTTATAGTCTCTCCCTATTTCCCTGTAGTTTAAGTAATAAAGTGGTCTTTATGTTTAAGTTAGAGCCTGTTTTGCTTATTCCTGGTCACATCTCACAGCAGACACCAGGGTGAGGCATTTTCATGGGGGGCACTGGCTCTGTGCCAGGCTCAAACCATGACACCAGTACACCCCAGTTGCTCCCAGTAGCTTCCACCATGATCCCAGTTGCTCACAGTGACTCCCAGTCACCTCCAGCATGATTCCAGTCACTCCCTGTATATCCCAGTTTCCCCAGCATGGTCCCAGCTGTTCTCAGCCTGCTCCCAGTCACTTCCAATATGATCCCAGTATGACTCCAGTCACCCTCAGTGTGGTCCCAGTTGCTCCCAGTATGATCCCAGTTGTCCCCAGCATGGTTCCATTTCCTCCCAGGGTGATCCCAGTTGCCTCTAGCACAGACCCAGTCACTCCCAGTATGACCCTACTCTGACGCTATGATGATCCCAGTTGCTGCCAGCATGGTGCCAGTTGCTCCCAGTCTGATCCCAGTTGCTCACAGTTGCCCCTAGCACAGACCTAGTCATTCCAAGGGTGATCCCAGTCTGCCCCAGCATGGTCCCAGTCAAACCAGTCACCCCCAGTATGGTTACAGACACTGCCAGTATATCCCAGTTTCCCTCAGCATACTCATAGTCATTCCCAGTCACACCCAACTACCCCAGTACAGTTCCAGCTTCCACCAATATGATCCCAGTCACTCCCAGTATATCCCAGTTGCTGCCACTATGATCCCTGTTGCCACAATTCTGGTCCTGCTGGGTCCCAGTGTGCTCTGATCATGCTCCAGTGGGTCCTAATCCTGGGTGCGGTGTATCCCAGTGTGTCCCAGTCCATCCCAGCCTGTCCCAGTCCATCCCAGTGCATCCCAGCATGTCCCAGTTCATCCCAGTCCATCCCAGTCCGTGCTGGTCCCTTCCCAGCCGCCGTTTCCCGGGTCCTGCCCCTCCCGTTCCCGGAGCTGCCGCCGGACGTCCCCCAGATGCTGCTGGAGCTCGGGAGCTCCGTCTGCCCTGGCTGGGGCTCGGCCTCCCCTGCAGGACAAGGTGAGGGGGGGTCCCCGGGGGCCGTGTCCCCCCTCAGAGCGGGGGTGATTCCCCCATGTCCCCCCGTGCCGGGGTCACCCCCTTTGCTCTGCCCAGAGCTCCTGAGCCAGCTCCTGCTCTCCCCTGGGAGGGTCTTTGGGGAGCCCCCGGGCACCCCCTTGAATCCCCATTCCTGGGCACTGGGACCCCATTGAATCCCCATTCCTGGGCACTGGACCCCAATAAATCCCCATTCCTGGGCACTGGGATCCCCCTGCATCTCCTTCCCCAGTTCCAGGGCCCACTGCACCCCCTTATCCTGCCCCAACACCCTCTGCACCCCCTTTCTTGGGTATCCTCCCCTGCCAGCCCCTGGATTCCCCGTTTCCATGAGCCTGGGAACCACCGGACCCCATTCCCGGCCAGCCTGGGGCACCTCACCCCCAACCTCCCTTTGCTAGGAAACCCGGCCTGGGCACGGGGCTCTGCGGCTGCTCTGGGATTTGTGATCCCCCAAAGGAAAGGGAGGGAACAGCAGAGAGAGAGAGAGAGAAGGGGATCGGCTCTCAGGGATCGCAGCCCCAGCCCCTAGTGCTGCTCTGTCCCACAGCCACAGGAAAAATGGATCCAGGATCCCAGTGCTGGCCCTGCTTTGGGCCAAGCCCGGTGGGTTACAGGCACAGTTGGAGCGCAGGGCCCAGGAGCTCAGCACAGCCCAGTCCCGCAGGGCACAGCTGAGAAGGGTCCTGGGGGACCCAGGATGGAATCCAGGGGAACTCCCTGGTATTCCCTCTTCCCTCCCCCTGCACCAGTTTCCCCTCGCTCCCAGTATGAGTCCAGTCAGTCCCAGTATGAGCCCGGTCCCTTCCCCTCACTCCCTGCTTGATCCCTGTTGCTTCTCTCAGTATGAGCCCAGTCACTTCCAGTCATTCCCTATGATGATGCAATTGGCCCCAGCAAGTTCCCAGTTGCTCCCAACTCCTCCCACTTTCATCCAGTGTGTTCCCAGTTCTCCCAGTTGTCCCTAGCAGCTGCCCCAGTAACTCCCAGTACGATCCCAGGATGAGTCTAGTATGATCCCAGTCTCTCAGCAGGGCCCCAGTCACTCACACTTGCCCCCAGCATGTTCCCAGTTCTCCCAGCACATTCCCAGTCGCTCCCACTCCGGTCCCAGTCACCACCCGGATGGTCTCAGACACTCCCAGTACATCCCAGTTGCCCTGAACATTCTGGCAGTCATTGCCAGACACTCCCAGTTCCCTCAGCGTGGTTCACTTGACCCCAGTTTAATCCAAATCAAAGATTTAATCACTCTCAGTATATTCCAGCTGTTACCAGTATGCATCCTATCATCCCCAGTTGCTTCCAGTTCCTCCCAGTCTGTGCACAGTTGGCTCTCAGCAGGGCCTGGTAGCTCCCAGTAACCCCCAGTCAGGGTCCAATCACACCCACTCTAATCCCAGTATGATCGTAGCCACTCCCAGTATGACCCCAGTCACTCCCAGTCTGATGCCAGTGGCCCTAGCATGACCCAGTTGTCCCTAGAATAGTCCCAGTCCCTCCCAGCATGGTCCCACTCACTCCCAGTTGTCCCCAGCATAGTCCTGGCTGTTCCAGTGTGGTTTCAGTCCCCCCACTATGGTTACAGACACTCTCAGTTTATCCCAGCTGCCCCAATAAGGCATTAATTACCTGAGAATGATCCCAGTCTTTCCCAATTACTCCCAGCTGCCTCCAGCACAATCCCAGTTTCTGTCAGTTGCCCAAAGTATAGTCCCAGTTGCACCCAGTATGATCCCAGTTGTGATCTCAGTCTCCTCAGCATGGTTCCAGTACCTTCCAGCTGATCCCAGTTGTTCCCAATGTTTCCACATTTTCCTCCCAACATGGGCCCAGTAGCTCCCAGTAACTCTCAGTCAGGGTCCATTCACACCCATTGCAATCCCAGTGGCTCCAAGGATGATCCCAGTAACTCCCATTACAATTCCAGTCACTTTCACTATGATCCCAGTTACTCCCAGTCACCCCCCGTATGACCCCAGTCACTCCCAGATCCTCCCAGTGTTACTCCGGTCATGCCCAGTGACTCCCTGTCACTCCCAGTGTGGGCCCAGTTGCTCCCATTCTCCTCCAGTATGGTTCCAGTCATGGCCAGCACCTTCCCAGTCACTCTCAATCTGGTTCCAGTAGGATCCCAGTCACTCTCAGGTACTCCCAGTACTTTTCCAGTCTAACCCAGTATGATCCCAGGCAGTTCCAGTATGACCCCAACATAGAAACAGCTGTTTCCATTGTCACTCAGCATAGTTCTAGTTGCTCCCATTTACCTCCACTATGGTTTCAGCCTCTCCCAGTATAACCCAGTTACCCCCAGCATGTTCCTAGTCACTCCCAGTTGGTTGGAGTTACTTCCAGCTTGATCCCAGTTGCTCACAGCCACTCCCAGTCACCCTCAGTGCAGTCCCAGTTGCTGAAAGTATGATCCAGTATGATCCCAGTCTCTCCCAGCATGGGCCCAGCTGCTTCCATGGTGATCCCAGTATGATCCCAATTGCTCCCAGCATGGTTCCAGTTGCTCCCTGTTCCTCCCAGTGTGATGCCAGTAGCACCCAGTTGTCCCTCACATAGTCCCAGTCACTCCCCATATGATCCCAGTGACTCCCCATATGATCCCAGTCCCTCCCAGCACGGTCCCACTCACTCCCAGTTGCCCCCAGTGTGGTCCCAGCTCTCCCCAGCATGGTCCCACTTGTTCCCAGTGTGGTTCCAGTCCCCCCAGTATGGTTACAGACACTCCCAGTATATCCCAGTTGCACCCAGCAAGTCTGTAGTCATTTCCAGGCACTGCCAGTGGCCCCAGCAAGGTGTCAGTTCTCCCATTATGATCCCCCAGTCATGCCCAGCATATCCCAGTTGCCTCCAGCAGGCATCCAGTCCTTCCCAGTTCATCCAGTTTGCTTGCATCATGATCTCAGTTTCTCTCAGCTGCTCCCAGTAGCCCAAAGTGGGATCCCAGTCGCTCCCTTTGAGCCCCAATATGATCCCAGTAAGCTCCAGTTTGATCCCAGTCACATGTCAGCACTCCCAGTGACGTCCCAGTATAATCCCAGTTGCTTCCAATCTCTCCCAGCATGGTCCCAGGTGGCTCCAGCATGATTCCAGTTGCTTCCTAGATCAGCCCAGTCAGTCCCAATATGATGCCATTTGCTGCCAGTGTGCTCCCAGTCGCTCCCAGTCAGGCCCAGTATGGGGGATGATGTGCAGGGTGTGTTCCCAGTCACTCTCAGATACTCCCAGTTTTAGTCAAGTCCCTCCCAGTATGATCCAGAGATGAGACCAGTGTGCTTCCAGTCCCTGTCAGTATGAACCAGTTGTGCTCCACATGGTTCCAGTTGCTCTCTTTCGCCTTCACTTTCCTTCCAGTCACTCCCAGTGTCTCCCAGTGCAGCCCAGTTCCATCCAGCATGTTCCCAATCACTCCCAGTCACTCCCAGTTGGGTTTTTGGGGGCATGTTTGGAGAATGAAGGAGTCCAATGCTGAGCGGAAAAGGCCCCTCGGGGGGACATCGGGGGGTGCCGGTGGCGGCTGCCGGCAGAGGCAGCCTGGAGGAGCAGAGCCCTGTGTCCCCCAGGAGCCCAAAGTGGGGAGCCTAGAGAGGGGGGAGCGCCGCCATTGGCGGGAGCCTCAAGAGCCTGGAGAGGGGCAGGGGGGAATCCTTGGAGCCCCTGCACTCCAAAGCAGAGAATGAGGAGAGAAGGGACCTTGGGGCCCCAAAACCCTCGGCATTCCTAAGTGGGGACATGGAAAAGGGGGAATCTTTTTTGATTGCTGGTACTTCCAGCAGCCTGGGGAGTGGGGGGACTGGGTAAACAGGGGACCCCCAACACAAGCATGACCCCCAGCAGCTGGGACAGGGGTTAATCCCCAAACACCAAATGGGAGAGACCAGAGACAGGGAACTCCTGGGACGCATTTTCAGGGCTGAATCTTGGTGTTTGGGAGGTTTTTATGGCCACCAGATGGCTGGTGACTTCTAGAGATGGACTTGCGCAAAGGGACCTTCAAACTCAATGTGCTAATTCCTTGTTTTCCCCCTAACCAGGATTTGCCATTCCCAAATCTTGGCCGCATGGAGGAGGAGGAGTTTTTGAGCAAGTGCAAAGATGCCCAGGGACACCCAGGCAGATGAGGAGGAAGTCAGTCCCCCTTTCCCTTTCTCTCCTGCTCCATCTCCCAGCCCAGCATGGCCTCCGGCTGCAGGACAACCCTGCTGCCTACACCGTCCTGCTGAGGATGCACTGGGGGGATCTCCTTCCCCTTCCTTCTGGTACGGAGGCAAATCCCATTCTCTCCTTGTCCTTCCTCCCCCAGAGAAGGAGCTGAGGATGGAGACAAGGGAGGACAAATCCCCAGGGCAGAACCTCGTGGAAGAGGCTGTTTAGAGTGGCTCCATTGCGCAGGAACCCAATGGGGAGGAAAAGCCCTGGACATCCCACAGGAGGAGGGGCTGCAAACCCAGCCCAGGATGCTCTGAGGAGGAAAGACCTACCCTGGGCCAGGAAGGTGAACAGAGCTTCAGCCAGAGCTTAGAACTGGTGATCCACGATCAGCTTCATGATGGAGAGAAGTGCTACAAGTGCTTGGAGTATGGGAAGAGCTTCAGGCAGAGCAGCACCCTGATCCAGCACGAGATGATCCACACTGGGGAATGGCCCTATGAGTGTGGGGAATGTGGGAAGGGCTTCAGCTGCAGCTCCACCCTTGTGACCCACCAACGCATCCACACTGCGGAAAGGCCCTGCGAGTGTCCCGAGTGCCAGAAGAGGTTTCAGACCAGCTCCACTCTCCTCCTGCACCAGCAGATTCACTCAGATGAGAGGCCCTTCTGCTGCCCCAACTGTGGGAAGGGCTTCAAGCACAACTCTCACCTCATCACCCACTGGCGCACCCACACTGGGGAGAGGCCCTACGTGTGTCCCCAGTGTGGGAAGGGCTTCACCAGCAGCTCTCACTCTACCAGACACCAATGGAGGCACCAGTAAGGGAAGCCCTGCAAATGCCGCAATTGCAGGATGAGCTTTGTGCACCACTCCAGCTTCATACCCCATGGGAGGACTAATGTTGGGCAGAGCCGTGGTGACCCACATTCCCAGTGATCTGCGCTGGGAGGACACTTGGCTGGTTGTCCTTTTGCTTTGGCTCCAGTTTCCTCTTGAAAGTTCTTTATCACTTAAAAACACCTGAAATAGGACTAAAAAGAAAGAAATTTATCAAAGATGTGTAAAGTTCCATCAGTTAACAGTTACTTGAGCAGGAATTTATGGTTTTGGGACATATTCTGGAAGATTTATGGGTTCTTGGGAGATTTCAGGAAGTATTCTCCATATCTTTGCACTTCTCAAGTAAAGATGGATTGATCTGTCACCTCAAAATGTCTCAATCCCACTGAAAACAAGTCAATCTTACCCTCAAGGGGCTCAATCCCACATTAAATTGCTTTGTTCCCACCTCAAAAAAACTCAGTCCCGTGCCAAAATTATTCAGTTCCATAGCCTCCAGGGTGATATGGGATTGAAAGGAGATTGGGAGAAGTGGGATCCAAATTTGAGGGTCTGGGATCGGGATTGTGTAGGTATGAGTGTGTGTGATCTATTTTGAGAGTAAATTAAATTTTCATAATTATTGATTTCTGTCCCATTCATTTTCCTTCAGTTCTGTTTTGTTTTTCAGAGTGTCACCTTCTCAGCTGATTGTGTTTGTGTCCTCCTTTCTCTCCTGCCTTTCTTTGCCCGCTCCCTTGAACCAGGGCAGCTCCCACCAAAGACGTGTCCCTGATTTAATTCCCAATGCTAGAGTTACAACAACCATGGGTGAAGTTCTGAAGGCTGGCAGTGAAATGTCACTCGAAGAGCTTGCTCCACTTGGCTTTTGGCTCCTTCTTAAGAACTTTGCCTTCAAGGTCAGGAACATCTTTTCCTGGCTGGGAACTGGAATTCCAGCCCCTGGGCGTGTGTGCCATGGATCCCAGAGGGGCATTCCTGAGGCTCTCAGGGTGCTGCTCCTGCCGTGCCTCCCAAAGAACTGTGCAGGGCCAGGGGACAAGGTCCAGCAGCTGTGTTGGTTCTGCAGTGCCACAACCCCTGGTTGTGCAGTGCCATGGGCCCTGGTTCCATGAGTTTCTCTACTGCCAACAGTGGTTCCTTGGTTCCCATGATGCCCTCCTGTGTCACCATGGATATTTTGTGCCATGAAGTTCTTCAGTGTCACAATGGCCTCCCTCGCTCCATGTGCTTCTGCAGTGTCACATGGCATTGCCACCATGGACCATTGGCTCCATGCAGCCCCGCTGGGTCACCATGGACTCCTTGGTTCCATGAGGTCCTGGGGGTGTCTCCATGGTCTCCTTGGATCCACAGTGTCACAATGGACCACTGGATCCACGTGGCCCTGCTGTGTCCCCATGGCCCCTTGGTTCCATGAAACCCCAGGGTCACAATTGACTGCTTGCTTCCATGTCACCCTCTGAGTGCCAAATAGCCCCTTCATTCGATGAGAAACACAAAAGTTTTGTAGAAACATTGAGCAAAAAATCCTGCTTAACACACCTGGGAACATCTATTTGCATTCAAGAGAAAGGTTAAAGGTGAGGATGGCACCAGCAGCTTCCATCTGCAACAGAAAGATTCAAGGAAAGGACAGGGAGAGAGAATTCAGCTGCAAGACTCAGAGAATTCTGCTTCCAGAGATCATTTCTGCTCACACTGTCCCTCGTAGAATGGTGACATCATTCCAGGCAGCCTGGACTGAGAAGGTGGGTCCTGAGTGGGGTTTGTTGTTCAGTAAATCTGCTCAGGCTTTTCCATTTTTTCTGGTTTGAAAGCAAAACCAGTGAGAGACTCTAAGTCAGAATTACAATTTATTAGGAAAATTAAAAAAAATAAAACCCAAAATGCATTCAATAATACAAAAGAAAAAACACTGACAAAGTCAGAACACAACTTGACACCCTGTTGGTCAGGGTGTTGGTAGCAGTCCAGTTGGAATGGTGGCTGCAGTTCTCCTGGAGTGGCAGATTTGGTTCTGTTGGAGCAGTGATCCTGTAGTAGGGTGTAGTCTTCCTCTGAAGATCCAATGGAAATGGCAGCTGTTGCTCTGGGAAATCCAGTGGAAAGGCAGCTTGTTCTGTCCCAAACCCCAGATTATATCCAGGTGGGGATGCTTAGCTCCTCTCCCCTGGGCGGAGCATCTCACAATGAGCTAAAATCATTCCATAAGTCATGGGGCAGGTGCAGAAATGCCTCCCAGAGGGAGTCATCTCTGAGTCATGTGGCAAGGCATTGATCGGCCCATTAACAGGAGATAAGAAAAAAACAATGTCCCTCCTGCTTTCAACAGCTCTTGAGGATTGGAATAGAATATATCTTTACATTGTAACCTAGGACATCTATCACTGATGCAAGGGTGGGACGGAATAACTTCATATTTGAGGTCATTTTGTGCTCTGCTGGGAGTTTCCCAAGGGCTGGTAGTGCTGTTGGCTTCAGGAACAGTTTGGGCAATGGCTGTGGGACTGGGGGCTTGGTGAAAAACGAGAACGGTTGTTATTCTTGTATTTACAGTCTTTTGCTACATGTCCAGTTTTCCACTGCCTTTATTACATTCTGTATTGTGGGGAAGCCCGTTTGCTGCAACCAGTGCTTCCATTGCACCCTGGCCTGTGGCTTTGGCTAGGCTGGAGTCATGGTCTGAGACCGCTTGGTGGGTGCAAGCATCAACCATCTGAGCAATGGCTGGCTCAGGGTCAAGGCGGAGCATGTGCAGAACCTTTCTGCAGTCAATACTGGCATTACAGAAAACTAATTTGCTAATAAGATAGTCCCAGAACTTTTGATTGTTTGCCGGTTTTTCCAGTGCTTTCATAAGGTGCTTTACAAACTTGGTATAGCTCCTATCCAGGCATTGGCAATAGTCAGTGAAGTCAGTGTGGGATGCAGAAGCCTCAGATGTTTGGAGGGGGGTAGACCATGCAGCACCTTTGAGATCTTACAGTACTTACTGTAGGGGAGGACTTCAGCCTGATATTGCAGTCTCGTACAGTCTCCTTCCCTGGTAATGCGGTCCATTGTGAGGTGTTGTGGCCCCTCTTCCTTAACGTAGCCTTTTGGTAACTCATTAACTTTATTTATACAAACTCCTTTCCACAAAATAAATTTGTCAGGTGACAATATGAATTTCATACACTGTTTTAAATTTTATAGTACCATTGTGTGGGCAGTAAATGGCACATCCAGCAAATTGGTAAAATGGGGAGAACCCCTCCCATAGTCCTTTGCAGCCTTTACTAAGTCCTTCATTTCCCTGTGGGGAATAGATTCCCATTGAGGTTTTGGCCCCTGCTCATACTGCACAGGTGCCACCTGAATCTTGGATGCCACCTCCCAGTCCCCCTCCTTTGCAGCTTTTCTCTGCATCCTCTGCTAAGAATCCTTGGGCTCATCCTCACTCTTGAATAAGCTATCGCTCTCTTCCTCTGTAGAGGAAGCAGGTCTGCTGGCAGAGTCATGGGCCTTTCTGCTGAACAACAATGCCTGGTGTTGAAAGTCTTTGGTACCTAAAATGGCTTCCTTCTAGTTGGCCCCATGTTTGGTTCCAGTGACATGGGAACTGGAAGAGGCTGGACTGGAGAAGAGGCCCGGAAGTGGAGAGGTGGAGCCTGCGCTGGGGAGGAGCTTTTCCGTGACAGGGGAGGGACCCGACACAGGGGCGGAACTTGATGTCAAGGTGGGACCTGTCACAGGGGAGGCACCCAGAGCAAAGGCGGGAAATGGAGATTAAGGTGGGAGGGAATCTTCTCTCTCACAGGAGCATTGCCATCTTGTGATTTATAGTAAGGGGGATTAGGATCAGGGGATGAAGGAATGTGGGCAAGGGAATATCTCAGGTCAGCATGGCCACTACCACCCTGAGGAGAGGACAGAAAAGGAGAGGAGATGGCAGGCAGCAGATGGCTTGTCTGTGCCAAAGGGCGGGCTCCATCTCCTGTCCTGTTTTTAGGGAATGTGGGTTCAGGAATGTGGGAGGTGGGTTGAATAAACCAGGACAAAGGGTTGGAAACAAGAACTCATTAAATGATCCTATGAATTGAAGGAAACAACAGATAAAATTTGCCAACTTTTAAAACCCCTTGTGTTTGTAAAATATAAAGCTTTTCCCCGACAGCATCCCAAAATGGTAACTGATAGATAGAATCAACAGAGATATCAGGAAGCTCCTCAAATAACCATGAACAATACCTTTTAAACTCCCCTCAGGAAATGAACTCCCCTCTAAATTTAAAACTCTCCAAAACTTAACAAAACCATCTTTTTCAGCTTGGTACTGAGTATTTCTCATAGCTGCCCCCAATGGAAGATGGAATTCCCAGCCACAGGAGCAGAAAATCAAAAGCCCAAACCCCTGGTAGCTCTCTGCCACTCAGTCACTCACTCTCAGTCTCACAGGCAGAATCTTCAGCCGAAGTGGGGCTTGTGGGGCTCTCACTGAATTTGGTCCCATGGATGTTGAAGGGATTGTCAACCTTCACTTCAGTGAGACTCAATAAAACTCAAGTCTCACTTCAGTGCTGTGGCTGACCCAAAGGTGTACAGCTTCCAGCGACATCTGGCTGGCAGGATCACCACTGGAGACACTCACAGGGACCTCAATGAATCTGATCCCTCTTCAGTCGCCATGTGTAGCACCATGGCACTACTGAGGCCCTTGGAGTGTACAGCACTCACGAGCCCAAAGCTCACTGCTACCTTAGAAAGCCAACAAAATAGGCAGGATGGGTCTTCACATGATCTCCTGCAAACTGGGTTTATTGGTACAGGAACCAGCCACAAAGCTGGTCCAGAGACAAAGACAGGGTGTAGGCTGAGGGCACAGAGTTTTATATGAGATATTTAGGGTGGAGCTGAGGGTCCGGGTCCAATGGATATAAGGGAAAAGGTTGCAAAAAAGTTGTTAGGGTAGAGTCAACCAATAGGGAAACAGGGGTGGAGGAATGCAGTAAACTAGGGCCAATGAAGGGACACAGAGAGAACATTCTAGGGACTAACCAAATGTGGGCAATAGGGCTTGAAGTAAGGTAATTAGGCTAATGGGCCAATGAGTAACATAACTTTACAAAAATCAGCATTTGCCTGCAAAGATCTATGGAAGAAGCAAGCATCTCACCCTAACCTAAAAGCCTATTCCTCTTACTTGGGACCAGCCCTTCCTGGCTGGGAGATTGAGACTTTGATGGTAGGCCCTGGGCCTCCACATACCCTCAGAGCTTGCCCAGGGAGGGTCTGGAGTGATCTTGCTGGCACTTGGGCTTGGCACAAAATTGAGGAGAGTGTCTGTTTTCAACAGGGAGCTTAGGAGTATTAGATTATTAAAATAAAAGAAGAAAACCCCACTTTGCCTGAGTGCTGCCAGTTCTCCAAGCAAAGCTGGCCCCAAGTGACAGAGGACAGACAGGATGGGGTTGGTGAATGTGAAGCAAGGCGGCCCACACTGGGTCATATCTCAAATCACAGCTTCTCTGATCAGTCCACACCTCTTGAGGAGAGTCCCTGGGTCAATCAGTCATTGAATGCTGCAATTACCTCTGTTCTAAAGAGAACAACATACCCTTAAAACAGAAATGTGAATTTATTAGAGCCTCTTTGAAATATTTCTCAATAACTATATAAAAAGAAATTCCTAAAGAACTGCGCAACAGAGGATGAGAATTAAGGCAGAGCCGTAGTTTGTCAGGACTTGCCTGATCCTAATGAGCTCCGTGGTGCATTTGGAGCTGAGCCCTGTAAACTCAGAGCCTGAAAGGAGATAGCACAAACCTTTCCAGGAGTCAAAGTCAGAGGAAACACCCAACGTGTCTCAAGGCATGAATGGGTCCCACTGGGGTCCATCCCCAACACAGGCTCCTCATGGACTAGAGAAGAGAACTAGAAGCCAGGACAGCACAAAAACCTCTCAGAGACAAAGTGTGGAAAGGAAAATCCAAATTACCTTAAAAACCTTGAGTATCTCAAAGTATTAATGAGCCCCACTGAGTGTCAGTACAAAGCTCTCAAGGGACTCATTAAAGCAGATGATTGCGGCCATGATTGCACAAACCTCTCACAGAGTCAGTATCAAAATGGAAACACCAAGTAGCTTAAAATAACTGAAGTACCTTGAAGCATTCGTGAGCCCCAATGACTGTTGTTACTGACAAAACCTCTCCAGGGACTCATTACAGTAGATAATTGGAGGCTGTAACTGCACAAACATCTCAGAGACTCTTAGGCAAAAGCCAAACCCCAAGTCCTTTGAAAAACCTGCAGTCCCTGCAGGGAGCATGAAGGAGCCCCCAGGGCCATTCCTCAGCAAGGCTCCCCAGGGACTCCTTCCAGCAGATCCTTGAGGCCACTGGGATGTGGGTGGGGGAGGATGCTGAGGGCAGGACAAGGGGCTGACAGTGCCCAGCCTGGCTGGGGCTGTACCAGGAAGCCCCAGGGCCTCAGGACAAGGTGTCTCCTCAAAGCCCTTGGTGGCACAGACCCTGCTGTGCCCCAGGGCACCAAGACTTGGCTTCTCTTTGTCCCCACCTGTAATCATTGCCTCCAGTTCTCTGCTCTTCCTGGGGCCTGGGGACACTTTCTCAGTCGTGTCCCTCAGTGGGATCCATTAAAAGTCCAAGAAAGTTTGGAGTTGGATTCTGCCTTGGAGTTCTGGAGAGGTTTCTTCAGCTCCCTCTCAGGGACTGATGTTCACGGCCTGAGCACAAAGCCCCAGAGGCTCATTAAAGTCCTTGTGCTGTGTCTGTGCTGCTGAGCTGGGCTGGGCTCCTGGCCCAGAGGCAGCTCCTGGTAACCAAGAAGAGCTTCAAAAGCACATTTCTCTTGATGAGCAGCTCTTCTGCCAGCCCAGCAGGGCTGGGGCACTGCATGCAGCCACCCTGGGCACTGCAGAGAGGCACAGAGAGCTTCAATCAGTCAGGGCTGGGAAGGTGCTGAGAAGTGCCTGGGGCACAATCACTGCCAGCCCTTGGCACAGGAACCTCTGGCTGCAGGACAATGCAGCTGCAGCTCCTGGAGTGATCTCCTAAAGCTAGAACATCCCAATGCCTACAGACTCCATGAGTACAACTCTGAGTCTTTCTGGTGCCGGGGAGGTGAAATGCTAATGAAGCTCTGACATGCTGAGGGGCTCTGATCAGTCATGGAATATTTCCTAATCAAGGATTTTAACAAAAATGAGAAAATATCCTAAGACTTTTAAATCAGTTTCCTGCTTTTGGAGAAGGGTTGGAAAAGGGGGATAAATATTAAAGGTTGGTTATTAATTATTAATTATGAATTTTGACAAGTGCCTGAGACATCTGAACTGTTACTTTTAGTGATCAATAGGCTCACAGGAGATCCCTAATTTACACGTGCTTTCAGCTACTCTGCCCGTGGACAGCATGAGCATCAGCTTTGCTGGAGCCATCAGGCTCAGTCTGAGCTGTCCTTTCTCCAAGCTGCAAACAGAACCTGCCCCCAGCCAGTGCCCTGCAAACAGACAGGGTTCTCTAGGGCCAAGGAGAGTGCACAGAGATTTGGGGTCTATGAGTGCTGGCAGGGAGAGATCAGGCACAGGGAAACACCTGCAGGAGGAAAATCTCCAGGAAGCAGAGAGAAGAACAGGCAATAAGAGAAAACAAACCCCAGCAATGCTGTGGCAGGGAGAGTTTAGAGATGTCCACAGGATCCCCTCCAGTGCAGCCCCTCACTCTGAACAAGCCCCCTCCCTCTGTACCCCCAGCCAAGCCTCTGACCTCAGGGCCAGGGCTCCAAGGCGTGCAGCCCCTCCTGTGCAGGCAGAGCTGCAGCAGAGCCGTGGGGCAGTTCTGCAGCCCTGGGCCCAGTTCCCTCTGCAGAGCACAGGGCTGGGAGCAGGTGCCTGGCACTGGGGGCTCTGGCAGGGGGCACAGCTGGCTCAGGGTGACGCTGTCCCCAGTGCTTGGCTCTGGGCAATGCTGTCAGTGCAGCCAGGGAAGGAGCTGCATCTCCCTTCATCCAATGCCATCATAAGGATACTTGGGAGTCTCCCTGAGATTTCAGTCCAAGCTGGGAGCTTCTGTCCAGGGTGGAAACCTGTCCTAGAGCGTCTCTGAGTTACGAGATTGATGGGGAAAGACAGAGGTGTTCTGACACTGAAAATGCTGTTGGGTCGGTGAAATGAGCAACGTGCGTCCTCCTACAAATGTGGAGCAGGGCTGTGGTGGATACATCTTCTCTCAGCAGTACCTGGGGCATTTTTGGGAAAAACATGGGAAGTTGATCACCCTTCACCTGCTAAAGTTTAAAGCCCTTTAAAATTCAGAATAGGTCAGAGTGACAGACCATCTCTCATCAGTCTTCACTCATCACTTTGTGAAAGAGAACTCACTCTGTTCTCCCTGGAGGCAGCAGAAATGCTGAGGGTTTCTGATATCCAAGAATACCGGGAGAGACATGGGGGGAGCTTAAAAAGAAAACCACAGAACTCTTGAACAAAGTGTATCTGTGTGTGTTACAGGGGACAGTGTATGGGAAATGGCTTTGATTGTGGTTATAGAAATCTCCTCTAACTTTTCACTGTCCTTTCTCCATGAACAAGTCCCCATGTCCGGCCACAGCAAATGTCCAACAGCAGCTCCATCAGACACTTCCTCCTGCTGGCATTGGCAGACACGCGGCAGCTGCAGCTCCTGCACTTCTGCCTCTTGCTGGGCATCTCCCTGGCTGCCCTCCTGGGCAACGGCCTCATCATCAGCGCTGTAGCCTGCAGCCACCACCAGCACACGCCCATGTTCTTCTTCCTGCTCAACCTGGCCCTCAGTGACCTGGGCATGATCTGCACCACTGTCTCCCCAAAGCCATGCACAATTCCCTCTGGGACACCAGGAACATCTCCTACACTGGATGTGCTACCCAGGTTTTTTTTTTGTTTTTTATGCTACAGCAGAGCTTTCCCTCCTGACCATCATGTGTTACGACCGCTTCATGTCCATCTGCAAACCCCTGCACTACAGGACTCTCCTGGGCAGCAGAGCTTGTGCCCACATGGCAGCAGCTGCCTGGGCCACTGCCTTTCTCAATGCTCTGCTGCAAACGGCCAATACATTTTCCCTGCCCCTGTGCCATGGCAATGCCCTGGGCCAGTTCTTCTGTGAAATCCCCCAGATCCTCAAAATCTCCTGCTACAATCCTATCTCAGGGAATTTGGGCTCATTGTTGTTAGTGCCTGTTTAT
Source organism: Zonotrichia leucophrys gambelii (assembly GCF_028769735.1). NCBI lineage: Eukaryota > Metazoa > Chordata > Aves > Passeriformes > Passerellidae > Zonotrichia > Zonotrichia leucophrys. The sequence continues at coordinate 106,180 of NW_026992318.1, read as the reverse complement.
CATTTGGTTGTTTTGTCTTCATTGTTTTCTCCTATGTGCAGATCTTCAGGGCCGTGCTGAGGATCCCCTCTGAGCAAGGACAGCACAAAGCCTTTTCCACCTGCCTCCCTCACCTGGCCGTGCTCTCCCTGTTCATCAGCACGGCAGCATTTGCACATCTGAAGCCCTCCTCTATGTCCTCCCACTCCCTGGATCTGGCCCTGTCTGTTCTACACTCAGTGGTGCCTCCAGCCCTGAACCCCCTTATCTACAGCCAGAGGAACCATGAGCTCAAGGCTGCAGTATGGAGACTGATGACTGGATGCTTTCAGGAATATTAAACTGATGGCAAATTTCTGCAAATCCCTTCTAATTAAAGATATCTTTCATATTTCTTGTTGCTTTGGTTGTGGTTTGTTTTTTTTTTTTCCCTTTGTATTAGTTTTTTCATATTGCCTACAAAGAAATATCATTGTTTGTGCCATTTCTCATTTTGTTTCTATGCACCTTCCCTGTGGCCACAGACTGTCTCAACGAGGGGTTGCACTCCCGATGGCTTTAAAAGAAACTAGAGGATTTCTCAGCAAAGTTTTCTGCAGAGATGCCCTTTTGTTGCCTTCTCTGGAGCTGCAGCAGCAATGTCTGTGTACAGAGCTGGGGGCAGATCAGTGCTGGCACAGCAGCTCTGCCCAGCAGCAGCAGTTGGTGTTGCCAGTGCTGCTGCCGTGGCCCTGCCCAACTGCCCTGGTGGCCCTGGTGTTGCTGTAGGGCCTGAGTGCTCTTGGGGCTGGGCACAGCCTTGGGGGTGGCAGTGCCGGGGCTGCAGCAGGGACAGGCCATGGGCACTGCTGGGGCAGCGCTGACGCCTCAGCCCAGGCCCTGGGTGCTCCAGGCTCCTTGCCCAGGCTCTCTCAAGAACACGGCCAGGCCAATGGTCAGCACAGAAAACCCCTGTGAGCAGCCTCCGGCCATGGGTATGGGGAGATGAACATCAATGAGCACAAATGCCATCAGCCCCTGGGGCCAGCAAGGGCTGGGGGACGGCAGAGAAACCACTCAGCTTTGTCCTGGCCTCTGCAGTCAGCCAGAAAGTTTGTTCCCATCAGCTGGGAGTTTCCTGTCCCACTGCAGACGCTGTTGCTCAGAGCCAGGGCTGCTTGGCAGCCACCCCCAAACTGCCCTGAGCATCTCCTTGGCTTCACCTTTGCTTTCTTTCCTCTTTCCCTGGTATAAATATCTTGCTATTGCCCACCCCTGTTTCCCTGCCCTGCAAACAGCCCATCCCTGTTTGCCCTTTCCTCTCTGGCCTTTCCTCTCTCCCCATTGCAGTTCCTTACTTGGCCCCATGAGAACAACCCTTGGGGAGCAGGATCCTCCTACAAGTGCTGCAGGAATTGTCTGCAGGCTCCTGCAGTGCATGGTGCAGCTCCCTTGCCAGAGGCACCTCAGGCCAGGGGGGCACATCTGGGCTGCTGTGTCTGGCTCTGGGGCTCCCTGTTCTGGGCAGTGAGAAGGAGCTGCAGAGGCTCTGCAGGACTGACAGGATGGGCTTTGAGGCTGGCAGGAGAAGCTGTGGGATCTGGGCTGCTGGAGCTTCTCTAGAGGAGGCCCAGGGCTCATCCTGCAACTGCTCCAAGGGTGGTTTCAGAGAATCACAGAATCAGCCACACTGGAAAAGACCTTGGAGATGATCAAGTCCAAACTTTGCCCTTACCCTCCTTGTGTCCAGGATAAACAACTGCAGCTCCCTCAGCCACTCCTCACAGGACTTGTGCTCCAGACCTCTCACCAGCCTTGTTGCCCTTCCCTGGACACATTACAGCCCCTCCATGTCCTTCCTAAACTGGGGGGGCCCAGAACTGGACACAGCACTCGAGATGCTGCCCAACCAGTGCTGAGCACAGGGCAAGAATCACTGCCCTGCTCCTGCTGGCCACACCATTCCTGATCCATAGGAGTGCCAGGGGTTGGATGAGGGAAATGGTAGGGAGGGGATGGGGACAAAGTGTTATTGATTGGCAGCCATGAAGAGTCTTGATTTTCATATCTGTTCAAACTGCATTAGAAGATGCTTGGGGTCAATATCAATTGGACATTGCTGATACCAATCTCTAAACAGGAAAAGAACACAGGACAAAACAATTCTCTCTGCATTGTTTTCAATATAGTATATTCTTTTTAAATACACTTCTAAAATGTGACTAATTTACCACAGAAGAATTGAAAACTTCGAGTATTCCCTACAGCCTTTCTTGTTTGGGTGTTTTGCACAAATGTTTATGAGCTTTTCTCACTGAATTCCTGAAGTGAAGAGCTCAGGAAAGAAGAGGCCTCTGGAGGAGTAAAATTAATCATCAACCTCTAAGTGGCTGAGGATCCATCCCCATCAGAGCAGCAATGAACAGAAATGGGCACAGCTTTGTGGCTGCCCCAGCTTTGGCATGGGCCCTGGGCCTGCAGCAGGAGCAGCTCTTGAGGGCCCCAAGGCCAGGGCTCTTGTGCTGCCCTGGGCAGATGGGATGGCAGCAGGGGCTGCAGAGCTCTCAGCACCTCAGGCAGAGGGGAGCAGGGCAGCCAGGGAGCCTCCTTTGCCCTTGGCTAATAAAGCCTTTTATCTGGCCTTATTATCAAGCAGTGAAGTTAGCCTGGGAGCTCAGTCCCCAAGGGGACAGGGTGCCCAAACTAAGCTAGCTCGAGGCCGATGCTGTGGGCCAACCCCCATAGCAAGCTTGGTGATTGTCAACTCTTATAGTGATTGCAGGGTCTATTAGGATTTCAGCTCTGCTTTCTAGGTAGGTGTCCCTTGGCTGAGGCTGCAGCAGACGGCGAGAGAGGAGAAGGAGAGGTGCTGGCGGTTCCACAGAGATGGCTTTATTGGGGGAGCCTGTGAAGGGTCCCAGCGAAAGCTGTTCTTCTGTCAAATGGGCTAAAGTATGCCCCTTTCATAGGGTTGAGGAGAATCCAGATTTGACCAATGGTAAGGATTAAGTGACATAGCTTATAGGGTTACAGAGATAAGCTATGGGGTGAGGGGCCAGGGAAACAGGAACTTCTGTTGCTGTCTCAGCAATTCCTATTGTTCTATTCTCCACTGGGCTTTGCCTAGGTCCCTGTGGTTTACTACACAGCAAGACTGGCCAGTTTGCCCAGCTGAGGATTTCCCAGATGGAAACAGCAGCTTACTGAGAGGACAAGAAAGCTGCAGCTGCAGCCCAGCCCCAGCCACGGCTCTGGGAGCGCCTCCACACACGGCAGGGCTCACACAGCAGCAGCAGCTGCAGCCCAACCCTTGCTTTGCCTTGGCCTTCCCACCCAAAAGAGGCACAGCCCACATCTGCTGCTGCAACAGAGGCACCTCTGGCATGCCCCTCCCTGCAAGGGACACTGGGCCTTCAGTGCCACTTCTCCAAACACTCTTCTCTTCTTTCCCATCAAACAAAGCCTCTGAGAACCTGCAAAGCTTCCACTTCCTCACCACAAATTCCCCTGCAGGAGGAATTCTTCCCAGGAAAACAAGCACCCAAACTTGGCCAACACAGGCTGACACCTTTTCATCCTTACTCAGGGATGATATTTTCATTCCCTCTTCTTTAGGAAGTCTCGTTTTACCAAGCAAAGCCTTCCCTGTCGTTTCACAGCTGAACTGAAGAAGCTTTTCCTTCTCAGCCATGCAACAACATTCACAAGCTCTCAGTTCAGCCCCTTTCTTTCCTGCCCAATGCAGTTACCCAAGCAGTGGGAGAAAACATCTCCTCCAGCGTCTCAAGCACCATGTCCAGATCCAGGGGTGGCAATTCCTCTTTCCCAGGAGTATTCCACAGCCAGCTGTGGCTGTCCATGCTGCAGAACCTGCACTGCCAGCTAGAGTGCTGGGGGCTGAAGTGTCTGGGGTGGCTGCAAGAATATAAACACATTGGTCAGGCTCCACAATGTGTCTTTGGGACGCAGAGCTCAAGTGCTGCCTTGGATCAAACATCATAGGAAGCACACAGCAACCTCAAGTCCAGAAATATATTCAAACTTCCCAGGGAAGTGGAGGAGTGAGTTCTTCCTCTTAAAAATATTTATCTGAATTGACATGTACACAGATTAAAGCATGGACTGGAAAACTGATATAGACACACAAGCACACAGAGACACACACAAATACCTTATAATCACAGCCTTTTGCATCTTCCCAGCAGCTTTGGGATTTGGCTACATTTGGTTTCTCATCACAAAAGGCCACAGAAAATGGATTCATCCAGGAAGAGCCAAGACCTGCAGACATGCATGCTAAACTTGTACTGTGAATTTTTTTCTAAAAACAGCCTTGTGGGTGAGGCCATATTCTTCAGCTGCAGCTGTTGTGGGGCACACAGAGCTCATTTCAATGGCACAGCTTGATTTGCAGGGCAGGCAGTCTTAAACATCTGCAATATCCTATCAGAGTCCTTGTTTCGCTTCATTCAAACAAAGAGGAGAGTGCACCTAACACTGACCACTTGTCAGGCAATATCTTCCACCTTACCTTTGTACCCCTACAGAGAGGCTGTCTGCAAAATGCCCAGAACACCATCCAAATCTGCAGCAAGGACAGGAAAAGCAGGCAGAGAATCTTTCTCTTTTCAAGGTCCCCCTTCCTAGGCGACTTGACCTTTTCTACCTGATTCTCACTTGAGATCTACCCATGATAGAGCACTGCAGGAAAACACTTTAAAGGGTCATTAACCAGGACCTGCTTGGAAAGCAAGGGTAGAAACTCTTTGCCTCCCTGATGGGGTGCAGGCTGGCAACTGCTGCTCTGAAGATGCGCAGCTGCTCCTCTCTGGAGAGGCCATGGAAGGGCTGTGATGGTCTACGGAAACCAGAGGAAGAATGAGCTCAGGCTGGCATTTAAGCTTCATGGGAACAAGCAAAATGAAGAGCTTACAGTGGAGATGAAATTTGCCTGTGTCTGGCTCCTCTGATGAAACCCCAAGAAGTCCAGATGAAGCAAACACCTTCTCCCAAGAAGCCAGGAAAACCTCAGAGTCCTGAGCACCTGCACTTAGCCTGGAAGGGCCTGGAGGCAGCTGTAAGTCCTCAGGTGAGGCAGCACTGAGGTCCTGGCATGAGAGCGCTGTGTAGCAGTGAGGGAAGAAAAAGGGAAGCAAAGGGAAGGCTGGTCACTGTTGCTCTTTGGGTGTGTTTCCCTTGGCAGCAACTGTACTTCTGTCAGGGAAAACAAAAGCTCCCTGAATTGTTAAAAATTAAAATCATGAACAAAGACTCTCTAACTAGTCAAAGTCAGAAAGTGGTGTGTTCGTTACGCCAGCGGGCGGCACAGGGGAGGGTCATTCCCGAAATGCGTGACCACTGGCCGGGCTCGGCTCGGCTCGGCTCTGCACGGCACAGCACAGCAGGATCCAGCAGGGCAGGGAAGGGCAAGGCAGGCAGGGAAGGGCAGGGCAGGGCACTGGGAGCAGTGACAGGCTCTGTCCCCATGCTGCATCCCATGCCTGGGTAACCATCAGGGACAGAGAGGAAGGACATTGCTCTGTCTTGGCTGGGGAAAGGATGAAAAGGGGGAGTAAGAAAACATTCCTTTGGACTCCTTTTCAGCAGACTAGCTGGTTTTATCTCACCATGTCTACCTGTCTTTGGAGGAGTTGGCACATTTCTCGTGATTTGGAGTCAGCTACAGCAGCAGTAAGGGGCAGAAATTTTGTCAGCATTGATATCAAAGCCAAAGTACTGCCCCATGAATGGATGTTGCTTTCTTCATGGGATTTTTGGCTTAGAGTTGTAGCAAACTCACACTGGTGTCTTCCCAAAGAGGCGTTGCCTATTTCTTTCCACAGGAATCACCTCTTCTTTTTCCTCCCCTCATCTGGGGAGAGCTCCAATGCAAATGCCTCCTGCAGCCAACTCTTGTCACTGTAGACTGATAAAGGAGATCTTGCAGTGGAGAGAGACTCCCTAGAGCTGCTGTGGAGAGCTCAAGGGGGAAGCTTTGTCCCTTAGTCTTGAAGTCTTGTTGGGGAGCTCCTTGTGCTCTGGGGGACGGACACCAATGATGTTTATCCAAGCCTTGCAGGTTCATTTCTGTAAAGAAAGAAAGTATATGGATGCCAGATAGAGAAAAAATATATACGGGAGAGAGATGGGGAAAAGGAGAGGGGTAATAGAGAAAGGAGCCCTCCGCAGGCAGAGATCAATCTTCATGGAGGTAATGATCGATGCTTAGTTCATTGCAAATCTCAGGGTACATTTATATGGTAATGCAGGGTTCAGCACCGGGAGAATACATATAACTGGTTACAAAGTGTTATGTGTAGGACAAAGAGCTAACATATCTTTGGTCACGTACATAAATTGGCAAAAGCGTCAGCAGAACATTCTGCCCCATATCTTCTCTTCACATCCTTAGAACATCTTGCTTCACATCTCTTTTCCTGGGGTACATCTTGGCAAACTTCTTTATATTATTTGCCCAAGGGCAGCATGTTTCTGCTCTAAGGCATGTATGCAGGGTTGTGCAGCTTGCTTCTCTCCAGTGTCTGCTCAAAATGCTCTCTACATTCCTGAGCTTCCTGACACACCACAGAGACTTTGGGGTTGTCGTATTGGCAAACAAATTTCAGTCTGGGAACTTTTTGAATTATTGAAATTACTCTTTTTTTTTTTTTTTTTTTTTGCTTTCCTCCAGAAATATTGTCATAATCTAATGCTTCCAAAGAATCTTTTCCTACTTTTTGGGGAATTCCTTTGCTCCCCTCCCAGATCAGGCCAATTCCCAGGGCTCCTTCCCAAAGTGAGCTGCAGCCCATGGCCTCCACTCTCCAGCTGGAACAGAAGGAAGCACAGAGTTTGCTGTTGTGGGAGAGGAGCTTCTCGTTCCTGCCTGCTTTCCCTTTGGGACAGGTTGGTGTGTGCTCATTTGATAAAGACAGGTTTAAACTCTGAAGCAGTTGTGTTTCAAACTGCTCCCTTCTCCAGCTCTTCTGTGGGTATCCTTGGACAAAAGGCCTCTTGGGAGCTCTCTGTGGCAGGTTAAGGAAGGAGGTTGATATTTCAGGGTTGTGACTGCTGAAAGCAGCTGGTTTCTGGAGGTGTCCAGAGCTGGGAGTGGCTCCTTTTCTCACCTGCCTGCAGAAAAGGAAGTTGCAAAGTGGGAATTTCATTTGTGCAGATGGCCACCAGGGGTGTTTGCCAAGAGATGGGCTGGCAGAGAGGCAGGTCTCGTGCTAAACTGGCTGTGTGTTTGTTTTGATGGTGGAGAGGGTCAGAGATGCAGACACAGACACCAGCTGAAGGAACAGTGTAATTTACTGTAATGCAAAAGTGCAAAAAAGAGTCAGGAAAGGATAAGCTAAGCAATGCACCTCAGCATTATTACAAAAGGGTGCCTCTGGTGATTCAGGAAGATCCATCACCAGGTAGCCCAATGCTTTCCCCTTCATCCAGAGCTGCACATCAGCTGGGGGAAGCTGTCCCAGCCCAGCCCTGCAGAGCCACGGCCGGGAACCGGGAAATCCTGCGGTGCCTCCACCTTTGGCGGCCACGAGGCTCCCGAGTGCGCTGTGAGAGTAGCCCGGCTCTGACAGTGCTGGACGAGCAATGTGCCAGAGCTTCTTCTGGGGGCACAGCTGGTGTCATTCTCCTCTTGGTTTTCTCCCCCAGCCTGCCCAGGGCTCAAGGAGGAACCAAGGCCAGGTGTGCACCTCATGCAGAAGGGTGAAGACGTGTTTCACCAGTGAATGGATGCAACAATCCTTTTGATAATAACACTTGGTTAAGGAGCAGATACATGGAACATTGGGTTGAGAAGGTCATCTAGAGGGCAGCTTTGGCTCAGGTTCTGTTGGGAATTTAGCTGCTAGAGAATAGAAAAGTACAAAACCGTGGCTAATTCCAAGTCCTGCACCTGTGTTGATAGCATGTCCTTGGGACTAGCTGTGGTAGGATAACAAACAGTGAAAGAGACATGAGAAAAGAGAGATGTAACCCCTAAGGAATGAGGAAGAGTTCATGGTATAGTTTAACCAATAGATTGCTTAGCTTACAGAATATTCATAAGCTTATTATTTGCTGTATAAGTGTCTGATGCTCTCTTCAATAAATGGAACTTGCTTATCACTCATATCGAGTGTCCGAGTCTCCCCTCACCGACAAATGGCTCGTCTCCACCAAAGGCCTCATTCTCTGCGACATTTGGTGCCCGAACAGCGACCCTATGGACCCCTGTGAGCCACGGTCGGTGCAGTATTTGGGTGTCAGTCCCGACGCAGCCCGGGAGGCACAAAAAGCGGCCCTGCCTTAGGCGACCCTATATAGGAGACCTAGAGAAAGGCAAAAGAGTGGGCTTCGGTGCCTTGGCGACCTCACAGGAGAGTCCAGCTGACTGAATGCCGTTGAAATCCTGGAAAGGCTTGGAAAGGCTGCAGCGCGCTAAATGAATGACAAGTTAAAAGGTAATACAGGGACAAACGGCATATAATCCTTTTAAATGCTTTTTAGAAAAGCGGGGACTATAGACTGTTGACTTGGGAAGAGAATTCCCGAGATTGCTGCATATAGACTTGCAAAAACGTGCGTTGTGGTGCTGCTGTTGCAAGTATATGCACAATAAATCAGCGACCCTGCTGCGATGGTGTGGAAGTCCATCCGGAAATCCTTCAGTTTTTGCCTCACAATTGTCATGAGACCACCGAAGGGTTAAAAACTGTTGAGCCAGTTGGGAAAGAAAGTCTCATGTGTATTTAGTGTGTTTACAGATGATGTCTGCAGAACATGCCATGCTGTACTCGAAGGGGCATGCTGCCCTGTTCTGAACAATGGAACTGGACTTTCTTCCAAACTTCAGGCCTGGCTGGACTGAGCTCTGGGGTGGCTTCCTCCCCCCCGCTCCAAGAGAAGACCCCTCTTGCCTGTCTTCAACCACCGTGACAGACCAACTGAAATGCGAACCCCCTCATCAAAGAACCAAGAACCCCTCTGGCACCCTATTGGCACCCCCATGGCACCCCCCTGGCAACCTGCTTCCAGAGACTGGGACTGTACCCCCTCCCAACTCAGGGAAGGGGGAGAACCTGCCCAGAGTTGACGTACCTGGGAGCATTCGGCCATGAAAACAATGGACTTTTCCCCTCCATGGAAACATAATTGCGGCCACCCTTCCCCCAACCAAGAACAGTATATCTGGGTTCGGTTTGACTGCCTCTCCGAGAGTCCCCCCAAGACGTGTACCAGCGAGCATCGGCGGTGGGACCCCGAAGGCATCACGTCTTGGTAGCTATACCCCATTCCCTGACCTTCTTTCCTTCCTTTTTCCTTATTCTATCCTTCTCTTCCCCGGATCCTCTAACCAATGCATATTTAGCTGTAGTTACTATCAATAAATTCCATCTTGTTGATTTGCTACTGCAAACCCCTGTGCCTTTGTTGGTTATTTTTGCACCCAAAAATCATTCGTCACCCGTTCACTTCGGGCGGACCTTCACATAATTGGCGTCACGGACAAGGATTCCAGTAGCCAGTGAGATTTTGCAGGTTTTGTGTAGTCTGTAACCTCTTGCAGACTGCATACACCAAAGCCAAATCTCACGCTCGATTGAGCACACAGGCTCCGGAATTGACACAAAAGGTTTTTCGGTGCAAAACAGGGGAAACTGTTACTGTCACTTTTGTTACTGATCTTACTGGCACGGACACCGACACTGATATTTCTCCTGATCCTGATATTGATGCTGTTACTAATATTGATATTGATACTGCTGTTGTTGTTGTATTTGAGTTGAATCTGAACCTGTTGTTGTTGTATTTGAGTTGAATTTGAACCTGTTACTGTTGTATTTGAGCTGAATTTGAACCTGTTACTGTTTTTTACTGCTGTATTTTTTATTTTGTGTACCTGGACTGTCTAAAAGGGAAGGGGCAGACTTGAAGTAATTAAGCAGTGCCTTTTAGACAGATATTGTCCCTTCACCTACACAGGGAGCGAGGGGCGGCCCAGCGAAGGCTGAGTGGCTTTGTGGCTTTTTTCCCTGTTCTAGGTTTCTGGTCCCCTCACAAAGAAAACATTTGTGTGTGTGTGTTCATGTGAGTGCGTATCTGTGCTGTCTGGGAAGGAAGAGACAAATTTGAAGCAACCTCACAGAGCCTCCCAGACTGATTCTGTCTCTTCAACTACCCAGGGAAGCAAGGGGACAGTGGAAGGCTGTGTGATTTGTGTAACTTAAGTTAACTCCCTGGTGTAGCTTTGGTCCCCTCACAAAATGACTAAAAACTTCAGTGCAAAATGTAAAGCTGAATTTTATGCTCTGCTTGCTAAATACAAAGCCACACCTTCTCCAGGGGGAGAAGAATGGGCAAGCTGCAATTGGTTTAACTTAGAAAATGTTATTGATAGAATATCTTCTTTACAACATGAATCAAAATTCAAACTGGGATCAAATAAAATCATCCTCTGTTCAGTCTTGGGCGCCTGCCTAACAGCAGCCATAGAAACTCGCTTTAAGCAAAAAAGTGAGGAAAATGCTATCATTGACTCCCTTCAAACCTAGTTGAAGTTTTGCAAAAACAATTGGATGAAGAAAGAAATGTAAATAACTTGTTACGGGCTGCCCTGAGAGACAAACATGTTAAAAATTCACAGAACTCTGATTCCTCAGAGGAAGCAGAGGAGAAAGAAACTCCTCACATTAATCAAAATTGCCCTCAAAAAGAATTAGCCCCGATGAAAAATTGCGGGAAACACTGCTGTAACAACATAAAACCTCTAAGTAAAACAGAATGCAACTTTATCAATAATGAAGATCTTAACCCACACAAAACTAGTAAAGAAATCCCGTACACTGCTACTGAATTTACAAAACTTGCAAAGCAGTACGGGCTTCTCCCCCAAAAATCTGAAACAGAACACATTTGCCAATTGTCTCTCACTGGGGGAGATCAGATTCTTTTGTCAGAACAAGAAGCCGGTGAGTGCTGGGGACATGGGGTGTTCCTAACAACAGCAGACAGACGCATCCCATGGTCCCTAACTCAGCACACAGTTCATTGGGCAGGGGGGCTTAACCCCTTGGAAAGGAGAGACCCTTTGGTCAGTACCCCTGACCAACTCCTGGAAAACATTCACAAAACCAGCTGCCTGAAAACAATCCATGAAAAGAAATTAATTCTTGGTTTTGAATCTCCAATCCTATCACCTGTAAAGCCTGAAATTTTGACCTCTTTAACTCAAGGGCTTCCAGGAACACTTAAACCTACAGCAATTCTCCTTCAGAAAACCATAGTAGCTATGTCTCCAATAGAAAGACCAGATAAACTTCTTAGTAACCAGAATGACCCTTTTGTTCCCCTTTATGACTTGTTGAGAAAAAGAATAAAATGGGATTGGATTTCTTCTCAGAAGGAGACATTGCAATTTCTGATTTTTGAAGTGACAGCTCATCAAGCACTGGACCCTATCCATTCTACAGACCCCTTTCAGGCGGATTGGGGATTTGCCTCCTCACAGCCTTCAGCACACATTTGGCAGTGGGGTCCTGAGGGTCTGACAAAGCTTGCTGGTTTTTATTCCCATGGTTTCAAAGATGCTGAGGAAAGGTACACTACCTGGGAAGGGGTGTTTGTGGTTGGCTTGGCTCCCAGAGAGGTGGAGGAGAACTGGGCAATCCAAGGAACTGGGAGCTTGGGTAGCAGCCAAAATAAACCTGCCTCTGTGACTAAAGCAACCCCTCCTCTCTCCCCCGCTCCTGCTAACAGAGAGGAACAGGACAATGCCCAGGTTGGGGAACTGTTAACTGTTTGGAGTATTTTCCAAAGTGAGGGACAGAATTGCTTTCTTGTCTGTATTAACACCAAGTTCTATGCTATGTTTATATTTGGGTTGCTCCAGGCTGATGCTTTTAAAAGAACTACAGGAGATAATACTGTTAAAGCAATGCAAGGATGGTTTGGAATTTTCCTAAAACCACAGGAAGTTGGATCTGATAATGTTTCTCCCTTTACTGTCAAAAGTGTGCAGGATTGGGCAGAAGGTGAAAAGATTAAATGGATTTCTCACACCTCTTTCCATAGATGGGAGGTAAATGAGTGTTCCAAAATCACTGTTTTTTGCCCAACAACTCCAAGCATAATTCCTTCACTACAGAGACCAGATGATTTCAAGAACCCAGCGCATTACCCTGGACAACCTGTTTTTGGTGGACTCCCTGATGCTGTAGGGGAAGTACCACTGCTGTTCAAAACCTCTCTGACAATTCCATTATTCTAATCTTTTCTGCCTCTTCGTGGCAGAGTCTGTTGTGTTTACTTTTTCAGAAGAACTCCGAGGGACATGAAGACCTGATAAACCATGATAACACTAGTGATGGACAACAGAAATAATGTTTTCCCTTCCTTTATGGTAACACCAGGAGATGATATTATACATAACATGTAAATTAATTGAACTTGAATATATTGGCTGTCAAAATTGGAGATTTGACCAAATTACAGCAACCACTGCAGTCGTTCTTATTGGCCTTTGTGAACACACCAGTGGCTGCTATCAAACATATTACCAAACTGAGAGAAGATAAATGTAAATGATCACAAATTGATAATTGATGCACTTTGTGCTACACAAAAAAATGTTTCTTTGGCTCTCAGCTGTATCCAGACACAATTGTGGATGCAGTCAGTTTTTGCTTCAATTATAAGAGAAGGTTAAGAAGGCACTTTTCCCACTGAAATTCGGAAAATAATTTGGGACAGTGCCACTGACTTTGAAAGAGAATTCCAATCCTGGTGGAACCTAGTGAAATTTGACCTATGACCCCATTTTAAATACAGACACAGTTTCTGTATTAACCATACGCAATGCTTCAGTACTTTTGATTTTCCCTGTTAAAGCGTTAGAACTGAATTACGATGGAGCTATTCTCTATCTTTCTGAACATAGGGAATAGGCCCGTCAAATTTATAGGAAATAGCAAACTATTAATTTGGAATCTTGTATTGCCCGAGAACAACAAGGGCTCATCTGTGAAGGCAATGCAATCATAGATTAAAATATTTGTTTAGACATAGAGCAAAACATCTGTCATTTTGAGATTTGTCCTAATGAGGCTTCTGAAACAGTTCTTATATACATAGGCAATAGATATGCATGTTTTAGAATTATTTGTGTTTTTGTGCTCATATAAAATGTTATAGTAGATACTAAGAATATTCAAACTTTTGTGCTTGTAACTTTACTAAGATAGTAGGATGTCATTTCTCTTACGAAGCTCCAGTTACCTCCCACCACCTATTGCAATCCAACTACACACTGATCCAGAAGCTGATGCCCACTCCTATCAGAATGAACCTCACCCTTGTGAGACAACTGCTGTTCCACCAGGATCTGGTTGACATCCTCGAGAAAATCAAGGAGAATGGACAGAAGACTCTGGTGACTGTTCATCACAATGTGAGACAGATACACCAGGTTATGGAGAGGGTAAAGCAGGATGCTGAGCCTAGGTGGTGGGATACTCTCTTTGGGTGGTCACCTACTGCCACAGGTGCCCTAAACAGTGTGTGCCATCCAACTGTTGTTCTTTTGATCCTAGTTGCGCTTGGCTTTATCTTGTCAGCAGCCCTATTCATTCTGAATTGGAACATGATGAAAAAGCTTAAGAAACTGTCAACTGTAGTCAATGCACACCGCTTAGCTGATGTACTCTATACAATAGATGTCCCCAAAACACTTGATACGAAACAAATATGAATCAAGCATATGTGCTTTAGAATGACTTTTTAATTATAAGTATGATTTATATAAAGTTACTTTACTTTTTTTTTTTAAATAATTTTAAAAGACAATGATTATACTATGATTTGTTTGTTGCTTTGATTATTTGTGATTTGTTTTAATCATTTTGAAATTGTTAAGCAAATGATATTGTTTTAATTAATATTTTTTGAAATTGTTAAAATTAATCATTTTTGAAATTGTTATAAAAAATAACTACGTGTGAAATTGTTATGATGATCAATATATTAATTATGTTTATGTTTATTGGTTCTCCTTTTCCCTCTCTCTTTCTTTTCCTTCTCTTCCCCTTTTATCCCCTCTCTCCTGTCATCCCTACTTTACCGGGGTTATGCTACCGATGTGCAACGAGTTTCGAAGATACTCTAGAGCTCTGCTGATGAAGATTCCTCAAGACAATCGTGAGTCACGGAGTCGTGTGGAAGTCCATCCGGAAATCCTTCAGTTTTTGCCTCACAATTGTCATGAGACCACCGAAGGGTTAAAAACTGTTGAGCCAGTTGGGAAAGAAAGTCTCATGCGTATTTAGTGTGTTTACAGATGATGTCTGCAGAACATGCCATGCTGTACTCGAAGGGGCATGCTGCCCTGTTCTGAACAATGGAACTGGACTTTCTTCCAAACTTCAGGCCTGGCTGGACTGAGCTCTGGGGTGGCTTCCTCCCCCCCGCTCCAAGAGAAGACCCCTCTTGCCTGTCTTCAACCACCGTGACAGACCAACTGAAATGCGAACCCCCTCATCAAAGAACCAAGAACCCCTCTGGCACCCTATTGGCACCCCATGGCACCCCCCTGGCAACCTGCTTCCAGAGACTGGGACTGTACCCCCTCCCAACTCAGGGAAGGGGGAGAACCTGCCCAGAGTAGACGTACCTGGGAGCATTCGGCCATGAAAACAATGGACTTTTCCCCTCCATGGAAACATAATTGCGGCCACCCTTCCCCCAACCAAGAACAGTATATCTGGGGTTCGGTTCGACTGCCTCTCCGAGAGTCCCCCCAAGACGTGTACCAGCGAGCATCGGCGGTGGGACCCCGAAGGCATCACGTCTTGGTAGCTATACCCCATTCCCTGACCTTCTTTCCTTCCTTTTTCCTTATTCTATCCTTCTCTTCCCCGGATCCTCTAACCAATGCATATTTAGCTGTAGTTACTATCAATAAATTCCATCTTGTTGATTTGCTACTGCAAACCCCTGTGCCTTTGTTGGTTATTTTTGCACCCAAAAATCATTTGTCACCCGTTCACTTCGGGCGGACCTTCACAGATGGCGGTAGCAGCTGCGGCTCGGGACGCCTGCAGGGCTGTGCCACTCCAATCTCGGCATGGGCGCAGCCGCGGGAGCGATGGCAGCTGTGGGGGGAGGCGCTGCGGGGCAAGCGACCTGCGCAGCCACGGGTGCAGTGGTGTCTGCAGCGCACGCAACAAAGAGCCCAGCGCCGGGGGGTCACCCCCTCCGACACGGGTGCCGCGGGACCGGAGCGCTTTTCAAATGGGAGTGCTTCTCCCTCCGACCTGCAGCTGGCAAAAGCTTCAGTGTGAGACCTTAACAGCCGTAATAATTGTAACTCTTGTCAACAAAAGGAAGAGATTCCTGCTGCAATTGAGAGACCAGTGATAATAAACGACACCAAAGACTATTGCGCCAGCGTTTATCACCTAAGTTAGAAGAACCCTTTTGTTTTTGTTAGCAGAGACTGTGAAAGAGAAATCAGCATAAGTGAATGCGGGAGTCAAATTTCGGCCGATTTGGCTTGGTATTCGTTATGCTGTCTTGGGGTCACCGGTATTGACATAGACTCTAAACACTAGAAGCACAGTCTTTAATCGGTAGAACATCAAACTCTGAAATTATGTTTTGAAAAATTTGAAAATGTTAAAATTGTGTTAAGGTAGTTGTAGAAGTAGGATGTGATGAGTGTGTTTTTTGTGGTTTTTAAGCCTTGTTTGAATGTGGTGGAGGTAAAAGCAAACACTGAATTCAAAAGAATTTTTTTACAGCTATACCTTAAACAAACTTATAAGTACATTAAGTGCATTAAGTATAAAAATGCTGCAGCAAACACGTAAAAAAAAAAAAAAGTTGTTTTAGCTTGGTGTTTTAGAATCAGGCCTGTAAGTTATATTAAATGCTATGTTCTATTTCTATAGTAATTTTTATTTGTTGCTGGGTAGCTTGAGTTGTCTATTAAGTGCTGTTAAATGTTAAATGCTGTTAAGGTTTTAATTTCTGTTAAGTTTAATATTTTAAGTTTAAAATATTAAGTCTAGGTGCTATTAAGTTTAAGTAATGTTAGATAGATTTATGCTTTTATGATAGACGTTTGTTTTATGACTTGTGTGTAGAGTGTTGTTGTGAACATAAGAGAAACTTTAGTTAAAAAAGACAATCACAATCTGCTGTTTAAAAATAGAAAGCAAACTTTCTTTAGCTTATTTTTGTGAGTTATATTAACACACCTAAGTTTTGTTTGAGCTTTGTAACACATAGAATTCTTTTTTGTATTTGTTATATAGCATGTGTTGTAATTAGTGATAGCCTTTTTAGTTTGTTTCCCTGGCTTAGATCGCTTGTAAGAGAGAAACCTTAATAGCTGAGAATATTGTTTAGTTGTTAGAATTGTTTATTCTTGTGTTGCAAAGAGTGTGACAGTTAGCCCATAAAACTTTTTTTTTTTTTTTAAATAAAAACAAGGGAGATGTTGGGAATTTAGCTGCTAGAGAATAGAAAAGTACAAAACCGTGGCTAATTCCAAGTCCTGCACCTGTGTTGATAGCATATCCTTGGGACTAGCTGTGGTAGGATAACAAACAGTGAAAGAGACATGAGAAAAGAGAGATGTAACCCCTAAGGAATGAGGAAGAGTTCATGGTATAGTTTAACCAATAGATTGCTTAGCTTACAGAATATTCATAAGCTTATTATTTGCTGTATAAGTGTCTGATGCTCTCTTCAATAAATGGAACTTGCTTATCACTCATATCGAGTGTCCGAGTCTCCCCTCACCGACAAATGGCTCGTCCCCGCCAAAGGCCTCATTCTCTGCGACAAGGTTCTGTTGTTGAGGCTTCAGTCAGGGTCTGTTGTTCAGGCCTTGGTCCTTCAGTATTTTGTGGTGCAAATCACACCTGTGCAGAGCTGGAAACAAACAAGTCTGTCCTTAGCACATCTGGGACAGGGAACAGGATTAGCCCTGCAAGGCAAGGCTGGGGCCCAGAGCAGAAGGCCAGCACCCTGGTTTGCCCACAGGCAGCCCTGCAGAGCAAGCAGCCCCTCCTGCCCAGGGGCTGAGGTGCCCGAAGCAAGGTCCTGGGCAGCCAGGGCAGCCCGGCTGCCTTGGAGCACAAGGAGTGGCCCAGAGAGAAGCTGCTGCCCTTTGCTTTGGAACTGTTCCTCAGAGTCTTGTCATTCATCCACAGTGTCTGATGTGTTTTCCTTTCCTCTCCCAAATTTAACACAGCTTTCTGAGAAAACTGACTGATGTAGCTGCTGCTGGTGGTGGTGCTTTTGTCTGCAGGTAAGGGCAGGTGATTTGGACCAAGGACGGAGTCCATTGTTAACACCACAGCCTTTGCCAAGTCAAGAAAGCCATTCACAACTGGGCTACCACTACTGAGCTGTTGTCCAGGTTTAGAGCAAGTTTGGGGAAGAATCCCCCCAAAGGAGCTCCGGTGGGAAAAGCAGATCCAATCGGCCCCTCCCCCTCAACTGGTCCGGGAGGAAAGAAAAAAATACCTCCTTGGAGAAAGGTGGAAAAAAACCCCCCTGTTTATTAAACAATACGACCAAAACAGTATCAAAACAATGAGACCCCTTGCCACTCTAAAAGAGATGACAAACTGAGAAAACCCCGGGTTCAAGCAGCAGCTCACTCAGTCTCTGATCAGTCTCTCAGTGCTGGAATTGTCGCAGGCCAGGGCCGGCCCGGTGGGCCACAGCTGCAGCTGCCGGTGCTCTCCTGGGTGTTCAGTCCAGAGCAGTTCCAAGAGGTCCAAAGAAAAAGGGAAAAAACAGTCCAGGGAACTTCTTTGCCTCAGCTAGCTAACACTAACTAAAAAGCAAAAGAAGAGCTCTCTGTCCCGCTGTCTGTCTGCAGACAACACAGTCAGGAGCAGGAATGTGGAGGAGTGGAGTGCAGTGTCTGAAAAACAAACTGCGCGCTTCTTCTCTCTCCCCCTTCACTCTCTGTAACACTCTTAAAGGTACAAAACTTATTATTATTCAACATAAACAGAATGAGACGATTGGGGATAAAAGCATCATATAGTCAACCCAGGACATTCCACCCCTTATCCCCATATCGTCTGCTTACTACTAAAACTAATATAAATTCTAACTCTACAAGTACATACATGATACATCCATTATACAACTATACACAGACAATGGTAATAACATTCAGGAAACAGTGATATTTATACAGGTTTTATGCAACAATCAGGTCTCCCTGAGGTACACATCGTGTTCTTCCATCTTTTTGCATTATCCACCACGTGCAACCTGGTCCCTGAGCAAAGACAACCCCACGAATGGGTTTGTCTGTACTCGAGGCAGAATTGATCCACACAGTCTTCCCTAACAAACCTCTGACATGTACCACTGGGACTTTGTCTCCATCTACTCTCTGCAAAGGCTCAGATTGGGCAGGGCCGACTCGGTTAGTAGAGCCTCGGGTGTTAACTAACCAGGTGGCTTTTGCCAGATGCTGATCCCAGTTCTTGAAAGATCCCCCACCTAATGCTTTCAATGTGGTTTTTAACAGTCCATTGTACCTCTCCACTTTGCCTGCAGCTGGTGCATGGTAGGGGATATGGTACACCCACTCAATGCCATGCTCCCTAGCCCAGGTGTTGACAAGGCTGTTCTTGAAATGAGTCCCATTGTCTGACTCAATCCTCTCAGGGGTGCCATGTCTCCACAGAACTTGCTTTTCCAGGCCCAGGATGGTGTTCCGGGCTGTAGCATGAGGCACAGGGTAGGTTTCCAGCCATCCAGTGGTGGCCTCCACCATGGTCAGCACGTAGCGCTTGCCCTGGCGTGTCTTGGGGCAGTGTGATGTAGTCAATCTGCCAGGCCTCCCCATACTTGTACTTGGACCACCGCCCACCGTACCAGAGGGGCTTCAGTCGCTTGGCCTGCTTGATGGCAGCACACGTCTCACAGTCATGGATAACCTGAGAGATACTGTCCATGGTTAGATCCACCCCTCGGTCTCGTGCCCACTTATAGGTGGCATCTCTGCCCTGGTGGCCTGAGGCATCATGGGCCCACCGAGCTAAGAATAACTCTCCTTTATGTTCCCAATCTAGGTCTATTTTGGACACCCCTATCTTTGCGGCTTGGTCTACCTGATCATTGTTTTGGTGCTCCTCATTAGCTCTACTCTTGGGTACATGGGCATCTACATGGCGGACCTTCACAGGCAGCTTCCCTACCCTGGTAGCAATGTCTTTCCACTCTTCAGCAGCCCAAATTGGCTTTCCTCTACGTTGCCAGTTAGCCTTTTTCCACCTCTCCAGCCATCCCCACAGAGCATTGGCTACCATCCATGAATCAGTATAAAGGTAGAGCTTTGGCCACTTCTCTCTCTCAGCAATGTCCAGGGCCAGTTGAACAGCTTTGAGTTCAGCAAGTTGGCTTGATCCACCTTCTCCTTCAGTGGCCTCTGCCACCTGCCGTGTGGGGCTCCATACAGCTGCTTTCCACTTCCGGTTCATTCCCACAATGCGGCACGACCCATCAGTAAAGAGAGCGTATTGTGTATCTTCTGCTGGCAGTTGGTTGTATGGTGGAGCTTCTTCAGCTCGTGTCTCTTCTTGTTCCCCTTCATCAGAGAGACCAAAGTTTTCACCTTCGGGCCAATTTGTAATGACCTCCAAAATCCCAGGGTGATTCAGTTTACCTATATGGGCGCGCTGAGTGATGAGAGCAATCCACTTGCTCCACGTAGCACTGGTGGCACAGTGAGTGGAAGGAACCTCGCCTTTGAACATCCACCCCAGCACGGGTAGTCGGGGTGCCAGGGGGAGTTGTGCTTCAGTGCCTATTACCTCCGAAGCAGCCTGGACTCCTTCATAGGCAGCCAGGATTTCTTTCTCTGTTGGAGTATAGTTGGCTTCAGACCCTCTGTAGCTTCGACTCCAAAATCCCAGTGGTCGACCCCGAGTCTCCTCAGGCACCTTCTGCCAAAGGCTCCAGGACAAGCCATGGTTCCCGGCTGCAGAGTAGAGCACATTCTTCACCTCTGGTCCTGTCCTGACTGGGCCAAGGGCTACTGCATGAGCAATCTCCTGCTTGATCTGTGCAAAGGCTTGTTGCTGCTCTGGGCCCCAGTGGAAAGTGTTCTTCTTACGGGTGACCAGGTAGAGAGGGCTCACGATCTGACTGTATTCGGGAATATGCATCCTCCAAAAACCTATGGCGCCTAGGAAAGCTTGTGTCTCTTTCTTATTGGTGGGTGGAGACATTGCTGTGATCTTGTTGATGACATCGGTGGGAATCTGACGCCGTCCGTCTTGCCACTTCACTCCCAGAAACTGGATCTCTTGAGCAGGTCCCTTGACTTTGTTCTTCTTGATGGCGAAGCCAGCTTTTAGGAGAATCTGGATAATTTTCTCCCCTTTCTCGAACACCTCTGCTGCTGTCTTCCCCCACACAATGATGTCATCAATATATTGCAGATGTTCTGGAGCCTCACCCTTTTCCAGTGCAGCCTGGATCAGTCCATGGCAGATGGTGGGGCTGTGCTTCCACCCCTGGGGCAATCGGTTCCAGGTGTACTGCACGCCTCTCCAGGTGAAAGCAAACTGAGGCCTGCATTCTGCTGCCAGAGGAATGGAGAAAAATGCATTGGCAATGTCTATAGTGGCGTACCACCTTGCTGCCTTGGACTCCAGCTCGTACTGGAGTTCCAGCATGTCCGGCACAGCAGCGCTCAGGGGTGGGGTCACTTCATTCAATGCACGATAGTCCACAGTCAATCTCCATTCTCCTTCAGATTTTCTCACAGGCCAGATGGGGCTGTTGAAGGGTGAGTGGGTCTTGCTGACCACCCCTTGGCTCTCCAGCTCTCGGATCATCTTATGGATGGGGATCACAGCATCTCGATTCGTTCGGTACTGTCGGCGGTGCACTGTTGAGGTGGAAATTGGCACTCGTTGCTCTTCCACCTTCAGGATTTCGCCCATATCCTCCCATTTCCCACACCACTTAGGATTTTCCACACCAGGGTTTACTCCTGAGTCAGGGGTCTCATCAGCCCGTCTAGAAATCTCAGCCCTCAACCTAGAGAAGCTGCAGACCATATAGAGAAGACTTACCAAATTAAATACCAGAAAGATGGTCTCTTTAACATTCAGGGGAAACTGAACATTCTCAAAAAGTGACATAACCGATCCAAAGGAGAAGAGGGAAAGGGAAGGCTGGAAAGTCTCATTCTTAGCTCCACCTCTAACAGACTGAGTATAGTTACTAATAAATTCGCAAAACATACCACTGGAATTGGGATGCAGGGTAGGATGAAGAAACCATAAACCATACATGCTGTAAACAGAGGTCAGTATCTTTTTGAACGCTTTATAAATCATTATCACCAGGGCCAGCACAACAGCTATTCCAATCCGTACCCCTCTACCGTAAAAATTACTTGTTAAGGACAATAATCCTAATGACCAGAAAGGTATTGAAACCTCAAAAAGGTCTAGAGCCCAGAGCCATACAGAGGCTTTCACAACCAGAGACATCAGGGGTCCAAGCATCATGTCTACTAACTGCTTTAACAACAACAGACACACAATTAATAGGGCTTTTTTCCACATTTTCCAGCCGCGCGTTGGGCGCCAATTCATGTATTTGTCCAGGTTTAGAGCAAGTTTGGGGAAG
The DNA here is from genome assembly GCF_028769735.1 of Zonotrichia leucophrys gambelii. Taxonomy (NCBI): domain Eukaryota; kingdom Metazoa; phylum Chordata; class Aves; order Passeriformes; family Passerellidae; genus Zonotrichia; species Zonotrichia leucophrys. Next base: position 84,553 of record NW_026992318.1, on the reverse strand, counting down.
AATCCCCCCAAAGGAGCTCCGGTGGGAAAAGCAGATCCAATCGGCCCCTCCCCCCTCAACTGGTCCGGGAGGAAAGAAAAATACCTCCTTGGAGAAAGGTGGAAAAAAACCCCCTGTTTATTAAACAATACGACCAAAACAGTATCAAAACAATGAGACCCCTTGCCACTCTAAAAGAGATGACAAACTGAGAAAACCCCGGGTTCAAGCAGCAGCTCACTCAGTCTCTGATCAGTCTCTCAGTGCTGGAATTGTCGCAGGCCAGGGCCGGCCCGGTGGGCCACAGCTGCAGCTGCCGGTGCTCTCCTGGGTGTTCAGTCCAGAGCAGTTCCAAGAGGTCCAAAGAAAAAGGGAAAAAACAGTCCAGGGAACTTCTTTGCCTCAGCTAGCTAACACTAACTAAAAAAGCAAAAGAAGAGCTCTCTGTCCCGCTGTCTGTCCGCAGACAACACAGTCAGGAGCAGGAATGTGGAGGAGTGAGTGCAGTGTCTGAAAAAACAAACTGCGCGCTTCTTCTCTCTCCCCTTCACTCTCTGTAACACTCTTAAAGGTACAAAACTTATTATTATTCAACATAAACAGAATGAGACGATTGGGGATAAAAGCATCATATAGTCAACCCAGGACAGCTGTTTTCCTAGGTTTTGGAAAGCTACCACCTTAAGGAACCCAACAGATTTTCCTCCAGGAGGATACGAGCATTAGCATGATGCCAATGTTTTCCACCCCTTTTCTGTGTCCTTTAAGAGTTCCACAGTGCCCAGCAGGAATGAAATGACCTGTGATAATGTGATTTGAGTGCTCTGTGTTGTTCGTTGCCACATGAGTGTTCATGACAAGCTGGACACCCCACTCGTGGCTCTGTCGAGTTAAATTCATCCCAATTCTGTGCAAACAGCAGCCCCGAGATGCTGAGAAGAGCAAGCACAGTGGGTGGGTGTGCATGATGGTTTTGCACTGTTGTAAATCTTCACTCTCCCAAGCTGAAAGACTATTTCTATTGGAATATGAATCCAAATATTACCAGTGAGATTGTGCCTGGGCCAGTCTGAGCCTCACTGCTGAGCCAGAGGTGGCTTCTGTGGTACTTCACTCCAGAGATACCTTTAGCTTGCCGGTGGTTTCAGCTAGGCACCAAACAAGTCCAGGCTTGCTAGGGACTCTGTTTACCTTAGGAAGAGGCTTCAGGCGAAGGTGAAGAGAAAAAAAGGAGGGATTCTGCCGGAGGGTTATATGCAGTGGTTTATTCCATGGTTACAGAGGTCTGAATCTCGGGAAGCCCTCCAACAGAATCCCGAGCACATGGCTGGACTCACCTTTTAAGCTCAGGGGGTGGGGAGGGGACAGATGAGCCACCAACCAGGTGGGGGGGGCAGGGTGTCAGGGGAGAATGACAGCTAGACAGACCAATGACCCCCAGGCCTGAGGGGCATCCTTTGAACCTGACCAACCACATGATGCCTTTGCTGGAATGTTAAGCCTGATTGACAGGACTCACTCAGCAAGGGGTGAGGGGGAAGGGGAAGAGAGGGTTTTGGCACACCTGGGAAGGGACCCGGGACCCGGAAGTCTAAAACAGGACATTACAACACACTACAACATCTCCCCCTAGTTTTGTTTAAAAAGAAGAGGACTGGGCTTGTAGTGCAGAATGCTTGCCAAACCATGGTTGGTAAATCAGTTCTTCCTCTACAGGAGGGTCAGTGTTTTCCACTGAGGCTTCCAGGTCATCCATTGGAGCACTGAGGGCTTCCAAATGGTAGACCTCAGGAGGGGGGATGAGCTTGAAATTAATTTGAGAACCATGCGTTTGATTAGTCCAAAAACAATGCTAACAACTACAGCAACTATAACTAAAATAAACAGCACTAAAAACACAGTTTTCAGAATAGATCCCAACCAGCCCGGGAGTCCCCAGCCATTGAACAGTCCACTCAGCCAGTCGTCAGTTTCTCTCTTGATGTCGCTCACCATGGTTTTCATCTTGTCAATCGTGGCATGGACGTTCTCTGCTTTTTATGATAAGTCGAGACAGCAGAGTCCTTCAAATTCTTCACATCGATGGTTGTGCAGAAGGAGCAGATAGTCTATGGCTGCCCTATTCTGAATAGTGGCTTGCCTGGTAATTTAATCATCTGATAAGAGGTCACTCAGGGCAGTAGAATTGAGGTTTGCCTGTTTTGCAACCCAACATTCCAATCGGCCTAATTCTCCCATGGTTTTTGCTGCCGAGATCCATGGCAGAAGGACTGTAATTGCAGCGGCCTTAAGTCTGGACCAGTAAACAATTTCTGAATTACAGTCAGGGTCTAATTGCCTTAGATCTCTTTTTTTGATAGCCAAGGTATGTGTGTTGTTTTTAGTTTGCCAATGTATTAGGTTTGTTCGATTTGGTGTTAACCGACTCAGCTTGCCAAAGGTACATGGACCTCCGAGCAGACGAGGAGGGAGACCTGCCCATGCTCTGTCTCCACATATTAAAAACACACCTTTTGGGAGTTCACGAGGCTTGTAATCACCACCAGATGAGTGCATAACTAAGACTGAATTTTCACACCAGATCTTGTCTGGGTAGTGTGGGTTGCTAGGGTCAGGATAGGTGTTTGGTTTAGCTTCATAATATGGTAAGCGGGAATTGAATTTAAAGTGAATGCAAAAGGTCGCATTCATGGAGCCTAAGAGATGGAACTCTTGTGGCTCCCTTTTTGACACTGGTAACTTTCTCGCCCATTCTTGCCAAAACAGTAAAGGATTGTCAGCAGGGTAACGGCCAGGGGAAGGTGCGAGTAAGTTAATTTCATTTAAAGCACTCCACATTTCATTTGGGAACTCTGAGGATTTGAAAGGAACTCCCACCAGGCAAGTTGACAGGGGGTCAGAGGCTGTCGCAGTGGAGAGGCAAATGTGATCTTGTCCAAGGGCTCTGGCCAGGGTGGTCCATACATTCGCTTTGGGCTGAGGGACTAACCAGGAGATCGCTGGAGAAGTGATCACAAGTAGGACGAGAAGCAGGCTTGGTCTCATGGCATCTCGAGACTGCACACAAACAGCAGGATCTAAACTGGTAAAAGGAAACTTAAGACAAACATATATTACAAACTATTCCAGATAGGAGGCTTAAATGGAATTTCTTCCAGAGAACGCGTGCAGTGTTTTCTTCTCCAGGCAGCATGAGCAACCTGGGGTGCTTCTGTAGATTTCTCTGAGACTTTGAGAACATAGGGCTTTACCCATTTGGAAGGAACACACATTAAACCAGAGGGGGTGGACACACAGGCGTATCCATGTCCCCAAGTAACCAATTTGTAAGGTCCCACCATTTTCCAACTCTCAGGGTCCTTTACTGTCGGATCTCAAGATCTCAGTCCTGAGGTGCTGAGCCACCACCTTGGGGGTCTCGGGAGTCCTGGAATGTTGCCAGAAGTGCCTGGTGGCTGGACTTTGGTCCTACACAGGAGACGACAAGGATGAGGGCTTCACCGGGGTGAATGGTGAAGGGATTAGTTAATTAGAGGGTGAGAAACAGGGTTTAGGATTTATGTACAGGGGGGTTTAGAGGAGTAAGATGGAGGAATTGGGGTGTGTCCTGTCCTTCTTCTTCCTCCTCTTCTCCTCCATCTTCTTTGGCCACGGTGGCACCTTTGGATTGGTTATTACTGAGAGTGCACCCAGTTATAAGAATAAATGGTATTGGGGAAAAATGATAAATATTGTACATGTAACAATGGGTATAAAGATACGTGGCTGCCCGGGAGGGCAGACAGTGTGCTCATGGCTGACTGCTGAGCAGATCTCTGTTCGGCTGAAAGAACATCTTTTAGATAAACAACTAATAAACATAAAAACCGAAAGAAGAACTGAAGCCTCTTCTCGTCCTTCGATACGCGGGCTGCCCCAAGGCCACCTCGGGCCTTTCCAGGCCCCTCAAACAGCTGAGATAACCGGACACTTTACTAAAACTGGAGGTTTTTCTTTCATCAACCTATGACTGCTCCCCCCAAAGTGGCATAGAATGGGTGGGTTCAGGCTGTCAAAAGAACAATTCAGAAAATTGATTGTGAATAGTGCCCTGGATAACCGGATGTGGGGAGGTTCCACCTTCAGAACCTGTTGTTGCTGGTCCAGGACCCTTTTAATATCACGGTGAGTTCTTTCTACAATGGCTTGACCTGTAGGGGAGTAGGGGATGCCAGTTTTGTGCTCTACTCCCCATTGTTGCAGGAAGCTCCCAAATTCCTTGGATTTATAAACAGGCCCATTATCAGTTTTCAGCTCCTTGGGGATGCCCATGAAAGAAAAGGCCTGTAAGAGGTGCTTAATAGCATCGATAGATGATTCTCCTGTGTGGGCAGAAGCATAGACCGCTCCAGAAAAGGTATCTACACTAACGTGAACATATTTCTGCCATCCAAAAGCCTGTATGTGTGTTACATCTGTTTGCCACAGTTCACAATTGTTCAGTCCCCTTGGGTTTGCTCCCGTACTCACTGTAGGGAGTGCATGTTGTTGGCAATTTGGGCAAGTGGCCACAATAGCTTTGGCCTGTTCTTGAGTGATGTTAAACTGACGAACCAGGCCAGGTGCATTTTGGTGGAAAAGCTGGTGGATGATTTTTGCCTGTTCAAAAACATTTGGGAGAGTGGCCATCACTGCAGGTGCAGCAAGAGCATCTGCTCTTCTGTAGCCTTCAGCGATAAACCCTGGCAAGTCAGTGTGTGACCTGACATGCATCACATAAAATGGTTGCTCTCGGTGAGTGACTAACTTTACCAGTTTTGAGAGCAATTCAAAAAGTGTGATGTTAGATACATCTTGCAGTATTGCTTGATCTGCCCTGGATACTACTCCTGCCACGTATGCAGAGTCTGTAATCAGATTAAATGGTTCTGAGAACCTTTCAAAAGCCCTAACAACCGCAGCCAATTCAGCAACCTGAGGTGAGCCTTCCACCTCAGCAATGTCCGTCTCCCACTGCTGGGTTTGAGGATCCTTCCAAGTCATAACAGACTTGTGGGACCTCCCGGACGCATCTGTAAAGACAGTCAGAGCCCTTTTTAAAGGTCTCCTACTTAAAACACTTCTCAATTTTAAAGTAAATTAAACATTTTTTCGAACAATTTGTGAGCAGGCCGCGCTCCCGAAATTTGTCCTGAGTAGGAATCTAGAGCAAACTGCAACACTTCATTTTCTTGAAACAATTGTTCCAGTATTTTCATAGTGTTTTGACCTGACTTTAACTCAACTGGAATGTGAATGCACTTAAAATCACATCCTGCTAACTCCCTGATCCGGGTCCTTGCTTTCCGGATAAGTTCCGCTAACCGCTCCTGAGGCTTTGTCAGTCTCTTGGACCTTTTGTGACTGAGGAAAACCCATTCTATGATCAAGAGCGGGTCCCTCTGGTCCCAGTCCTTTTTTGGTGTGTTCTTTGCCTTAGGTGTTTGTTTTTCCTCTCACTGGAAAATAATTCCATGGAGGTCTGGCAACTTACCTAGAATGATAAATTTGAATGGCAGGTCAGGCCGGCATCAGTTGGCCTGTCTTGTGGACATTGTAATCTGAACCTTTTCTAGAGCTTTCCGTGCCTCTGGGGTAATAGACCTAGGAGAACCTGGTCCTCTCCCCCTTTCAATAAATTGAAGAGAGGGGCAAGGTCTTTGTTAGTCAGACCGAGCCACGGCCTTACCCAATTCAAAGACCCACACAACTTGTGGACATCCGCAAGGGTCTTGATCCTTGGACTGATTTCTAGTTTTTGAGGAACAATGGTCCTATTTCAAATTTCTAGGCCCAAATACTTCCAAGGTGGCATCTTTTGAATTTTCTTTTCCTGGAGCTCGAACCCTGCAACAATCAATGCATTGATCGTTAGGTCAAGCACATGTGTGAGTAAATCATCACTGGGGGCACACACAAGGATATCATCCATATAATGATAGATGATGGCCTTCTCTGTGGCTGCACGTACTGGGGAAAGCAGGGAAGAGACATACCACTGGCAGATAGCTGGCGATACCTTCAGGCCCTGAGGAAGAACGGTCCAATGGTACATTTTCATAGGGCATTCCATGTTGGTGAAAGGGATGGAGAATGCAAAACGCGGTGCATCGTCAGGGTGCAAGGGGATTTGGAAAAAACAATCTTTAATATCAATAACAGCTAATTTCCAATCTTGGGGAAGCATTGTTGGGGATGGCATACCAGGTTGGGGAGAACCCATATCTTCAATTACGTTATTAATTTGTCGGAGGTCATGAAGAAGTCGCCATCTCTTTTTGTCAGCTTTTTGGATGAGAAACACTGGAGAGTTCCATGGGGACATGGTCTCCACAATGTGGCCCTTTTTTAGTTGCTCCTCTACTAGTTCCTCAAGCATCTTTATTTTTTGTTTACTGAGTGGCCACTGTTTCACGTCAACTGGTTTGTCTGTTTTCCACTTCAGTTTTTGGATGGGGCGCTGTTGTTCAATGACTGCTGCACAAAGATGCTGTGGAGAGTCTGGAATATCAATTGTGACACCCCACTGGGCCATTAATTCTCTCCCTAACAAAGGTTCCGAATAATCTAACACAAATGGATGGATATTTGCCAATTGTCCATTTGGTCCCTCGATATGAACAATGCTTTTGGATTGCCTTGCCAATTGCAGACCTCCTACACCTCGAAGGTGACCAGCAACATTTTGCAAGGGCCAATGTGCTGGCCAGTCTTGTACTGGAATCACTGTGCAGTCTGCACCTGTGTCTACAAGCATCTCAATGCGTTTTGTCTCCCCACCCTCACTGAGGCTACACCATTATTTAGGTTTGTCCTTGCCAATAACTTGGACCCGGGCGACTGTGGGCCTTGTTTTTCAGTACTTTCATGTAAGGATGGTACAGGGATAGCTTGTGCAACAATTTGTCCCTTGGGAAGAAACAGGGGTGGGTGGAAACAGTACAGGCCGAAAACAAATTGCTCAGGATCTGATGTTGTCATTCCTGGAGCAATCTCAATCTCTTGTGGTGTATCTTTGGTGTCCCCAATGATGATGTACTTACAACGAATTCGGTTCCAAGTACCCTTCTGTTCAGGATTTACAGAGACAAAATGCCAGTCAGTGTCCTTCAGGTGGAGTGACTCTGTCAGCTGCAACCTGTAAGGCTCATTGACAGAAGCCGTGGTTAACATAGGATCACCTAAATCATATCAAAGGTTATTTTGTTCCAATTTTAACAGTGGACCAGCAGACTTGGTCTTTGAAGCACCTGCTTCGTTTACACAAATATTAATATTATCACGGGTTAGATTTGTTTTGCTACCCTTATTCCCTTGGCCTGCTCTTTTTGTGTCTGCACGCCTGCCAGGCGGGCGCTCCCTTTTCAGTTTTTTTGTTGCTGTTTACCCCCAGGGAGGGCTTGTAGTTCTCCTCCCCTGCCATTTCTAAATTCATCAAATTCCCTTTTCAGGGGGCACTGGTGTCATGGTTTGAGCCTGGCACAGAGCCAGTGCTCTCATGAAAAAACCCTCTCCCTGGGGTCTGCTGTGAGATGTGACCAGGAATAAGCAAAACAGGCTCTAGCTTAAACATAAAGAACACTTTATTACCTAAACTACAGGAAAATAGGAAAAAACTATAAGGAAAAGAAAAAAAAAATTGAAAACTTTACAAAAAACACTTTCTTCTTCTCTACCACCAGAATTTCTCAATCCGATAAATTCTCTGAAATCACTAACTGCCCAGCTTGGCACCACCCTTTAGAATACTCAAACTTCAGTCCATGAAGAGGAGAGGAGTTTTTCTTGGTCTATAGGCTTCATCTGGAAACACACTGAAACTTCGTGTGCTTCTATGTCACTTGGCACCGCCCGGAAAGTCTTTTTGCTGCTTGTGACATCTTCCTTCCATGCTCAGTGCTCTCACCACTGTGCATGGACCAGAGCTGCTTCTAGGGCTGTCTTTTAAGGATGCCTTGTCTCACTCTAAAAAGGAACAGTCTCTGCTTTGGGACATCTGTCTCCCCCATATTTTTCCAACCCCCTGGAGCCGAGGGGTCCCCACGATGAACCCTCCTGGTTCTGAGGCACTGCTTCCCCCCCAAGTGCAGTCTCTGTGTCACAGGAACAAACTGAGTCTATGGCTACAAGAAAAGTCCAGCTAAAAGGCCACTCTAATCATCTCTCTCCACTCAGTCATCTCTACATCTTTCGAGCCAGGTCCTTGTCTCATCTCATCTCCTATTTCTCTTCTTATTTAGCTCCGAGGAAGATCAACATTTTTGCAAGGCCCCAATTATGAAAGAAAGGGGTTAAAAATTTCAGTCTCTGTCTGTCTCGGAGTACTCCGGCACTCTTACACACGCTGCTGCTGCTCCGGGCTGCTGCTGCTCTGGCCGGCTGGCACTCTTCTCCCCCCCTTCTCCTCCTGGGCCAGCTGCTATCACATTCAGACGCCGACCCTCTCTCTCTCTCTCCCTCCTGGGTGGGATGACTGCCCGATGTCTCTTGAGGCTGCTCTTCCACTCTTCTATCTTTGAGAGCCTTCTCACCCCCATCTTTGTCCAGACCCCGGCCTACCGCATGGCAGCCCCTCCCCAGCCCAGCAGCGGCGGCTGGATGGGGGAGAAAGATCTGACCTCTTCGCCTCGACATCTCAAGAGGCCTTTCAGGGCCGAAGCTCTGCTTTTTAACCCCTGTGTACTCTCCGAGGTGTGTCCAAACCACACTGGTCACACCAGGTGCCAATATAAAACTCTGAGCATCTATTGGTTTGACCCCAGCCTCTCAGAATTCTCACTTCTTCCTGGTCAAACCACCACAACTGGTTACTCCAGAGCCCAAGGTTGTTACAAAGCAGGCATGGTTTTGTGGGCTCAACCATTGCTGGTCTCCGCTGCTGCCCAGGGTACTGCTGTGCTGAGGGAAAAGGCGCAGGGTTGGCAACGGCAACACGCTGAGGTGGTCTTGGCAGCAGCCTTGGTCTGATGTTTTCAGCCACACCCATCAGAGGCACTTTCCTGTTACAGACTAGAAGCATATCTTTTAGTGTAGGGGGTGGTTCTATAGGAAGGCTCAGGATTGCCACTTGACACTGCTCATTTGCATTTGTAAACGCTATTTCCTCTAAAATCTCCTCCCTAGCATTCACTTTTTTTAACGTGTATTTCAATGGCTCTAGTTAACCTTTCTACAAATTTCAAAAAAGGCTCTGATGGTAACTGTTTAATTTTACTATAGGGCTCAAGAGGCCCCTCAGGTTGTAGGGAAAAGAATGCTTTTTCAGCTGCTTCTTTTACTTTCTCGAGTGTTTCTGCAGGAATTGCAGCAGCTTGGATAGAGGGTGAAGACCATTGACCCTCACCACAGAGGTGCTCAATGGTGATAGGGTTACCACTGTTGTCTTTCGCTGTGTTTGGATCAGCAAGCAAGCCTGGGAGAGCATCTTTTAGGTGTGGTTCAATGCCAATTCCCATAATTTGAATTCCGTGGAGGTCATGAGGCAGGAAAAAAGCTGTTTTAAATCATGTGGGATTACCACAGTCCTACTCAGTTCAGAATTTAAAAGGCCACGGAAATATGGACTGTGTGGACCATATTCTTTATGAGATTTACAGATCTCTTTAATCAATTGTCGTCCAAAAGAACTCCAATTAGCAGTTGGAGCTGCCCCAGCTTGAGCTGCAGGCTGAAACGTAACAGGAGCCAGTGACAACATGGGACTATGCATTGGGTCTGCTGTCCCCTGCTCTGTATCCCTTGAATCAGAAGCATTGGGATCACAGCTACAGGTTTGGGGACAGGCAGTGGGTGTGTCCCCACTGCGGGAACCCGCGGAGGGGGCAGGGACAGGGAGCCAGCAAGGGGCAGGGAAACAGTGGGAACAGGGGGCGGCGTCAAGGGGCTGACAGGGGGCAGGGCAACCGTGGGAACAGGGGGCGGGGTCACCGTGGGAACAAGGGGCGGGGTCAAGCAGCAGGCAGGGGGCAGGGACGCCTGGTGACATCATGTCAGCAGACGCCCCCTGGGAGGGGTAGAGAGGCGGAGCCGAGGGTACTGCAGGAAAGGGAGGGGGAGGGGGGAAGGTGTCACGAGGAACAGGAGGCAAGGGGGATGGGGCTGGAATTTTAGGATGCTTAAGAGGGTTTTGGGAAGAAGAAGACAGGGTTTGGGAAGATGCCACGTGGCATCCAGCATCTTGTGGACCCCTTAGGGACTGGGGGCCATTTTGGGCATCACTGCTCTCTGGAAAGCTGACACGTGCTCTGGGTTTTAGAGGAGGGGATACAGGGGGTTGGGAAAGTTTCCACGCAGCCTGGCCAGGGCCTTGTGAACAGGACAACTCAGGTATTTTTGCAAACTCTTGGAGCCGACTTCCCAATGAGTGTGCTCTCTTTAAAATACCAAGTTTTGGGGAAAGAGGTTTAGGGGTTTTAGAGCTAGGAGAGGGAGAAAGAGGGGGAGCAGATGTACATGGCTTTACATTTGGCTTTTTCTCCATTTGCCTTTGTTTGAGCAAAAAGCTGTTCGAATTTGTAAACTCCAAAACACAAATTTAGCTGAGGGCGCCTTGTCAGATTGCCCTAAGGTTATCAATTCATTCCCAACTTTATCCCAGAATTGAATATTGTGGATTTCTTAAGGGGAGATATGTGGGAAGTGCAGAAAAAGCCATCTTATAAACTGTTTCAATTTTCCTTTTGAGAACTTCACATTACCACTGACTAAAATGCTAACAATATTATAATACACTCCTTTTTGTACAATGCTGAGTTTCGAACCCATGTTACATGTAAAAAGCAAAGTACTTAAATCCCGCCTCCCCGAAAACAAAGCCAAAATCAGCTACTGATTTCTAAAACAAACCACAGATTAGGAAGGCGATAACGAACAGACAAAAGCTTCACAGTGCAGCTGTATAAACTGCTTTTAAAATTCCCGGGCAGCAGCGGCAGGGAGATGAGACATGCCCTGCCAAGCCGAGGCAGACACAAAGCCTCCCAAGCAGTGGAATGCAGCCCCCCCGCGGAGCTGAGAGAGAGAGCAGAGCCCCCCTCCCCCACGCCACATGGCGACCCGAAACCTGGGCCCCCCGCACCGCGTGTGCAAAGAGCACCCTCCTGCCCTGCACCGAGAGAGATTCCACCCGGCCACGTGGCAAGCCGAAACCGGGCTCCCCCGTGCAGAGAGAGAGAGCAGAGCAAAGCCCCCCTCCCCCGCGCCACGTGGCAAGCCGAGCACGCCGCGCTGCTGAGCAGGGCAGAGGGCAGAGAGCACTCCTGCACCACCGGTGCGGATTCTAAAAGACAGCAAAATTCGCGGCAGAAAGCTAAAAGCCTAGAATACAATGAATTCCCATCTGTGGGGCTGCGCAGCCAAAAATGCAAAGGCAAAAAGGAACAGAACTCACGGCAGAGTCTGTTTTTGAGCTTCTGCTCCACCGAGAGCAGAGATACTCACCCGAAATGGGAGCTGAAGCAGGCTGGGTCCAGGCAGGCAGGTCTCCTCACCGGAAAAGAACCTCTCTCTGGGTGCAAGAGAGGCTATCCTCCTCTCCCTCTGGAAAGTCTGCTCACCACAGGGGAGCTGGGCTTTCCAGAGGCGCCGAACAGTCCAAAAAACCTTTTCTAGGAATATTCCCGAAGTTACTGGCTGGGAGCCTTGTAGCCAGGTTTCTTTCAGCTGGGTGCACGGCTGCCAGAAGCTCTCCCGAGGTAGCAAAAGTCCGTCTGGGCTGCAGAGTTGCTTTGCCCACCCAGGGACGCCAAATATTGGAATATGAATCCAAATATTACCAGTTAGATTGTGCCTGGGCCAGTCTGAGCCTCGCTGCTGAGCCAGAGGCGGCTTCTGTGGTACTTCACCCCAGAGACACCTTTAGCTTGCTGGTGATTGCAGCCGGGCACCAAACAAGTCCAAGCTTGTTAGGGACTCCGTTTACCTTAGGAAGAGGCTTCAGGCGAAGGTGAAGAGAAAAAAAGGACGGATTCTGCCGGAGGGTTATATGCAGTGGTTTATTCCATGGTTACAGAGGTCTGAATCTCGGGAAGCCCTCCAACAGAATCCCGAGCACATGGCTGGACTCACCTTTTAAGCTCAGGGGGTGGGGAGGGGAGGGGACAGATGAGCCACCAACCAGGTGGGGGGGGCAGGGTGTCAGGGGAGAATGACAGCTAGACAGACCAATGACCCCCAGGCCTGAGGGGCATCCTTTGAACCTGACCAACCACATGACGCCTTTGCTGGAATGTTAAGCCTGATTGACAGGACTCACTCAGCAAAGGCGAGGGGGAAGGGGAAGAGAAGGTTTTGGCACACCTGGGAAGGGACCCGGGACCCAGAAGTCTAAAACAGGACATTACAACACAACACACAACAATTTCAAATATATATCTTAAATGAAAATATATATCAAAAAATAAAATTGTCCAAAAATACATGTGCACTAAATTTCATGCATAATATATATTATATATTTTGATTGATATATGATATGATATGATATATGATATTATATGACGTGATATAATATAATGTAATGTAATGTAATGTGATGTAATGTAATGTAATGTAATATAATATAATATAATATAATGTAATGTAACGAACACATGAGATCATTTTTGAAGCCATTGCTTGTGGGGGATATGAGATGACCTCCTAGCGTTTGTACATTTTTGCTTTCTTCTGCTGTTGATCCTAGCAGCAACTCCCTGTCAGTTCTTCCAGGTCACTTTACACAAAGGGATTCCATCATTTCAGTGCCTGTGAGAGCTTGGCACTGAAATGCCAAGTTGATTCCCAGCTCTCCAGCCTCCTTTGGGATTTTGGGGCATCTCAGCACTTGTGTCCATGGCCCTTCCTTCATCCCCAGCCTGCAGCAGTCACAGTCGCTGCTGCCTCCCCCTTGCTGCAGCTCATTTGCCAAAGTGCTGCCAAAGGCAGCAGAGCTGGCTCAGGATACCTGCTGGCTTCTGGTCTCTGGGATGAGCTTCAGGGGGACACTTGGAGCACTTTCCTAAAGAGCTGCCCATGGGATGAGGGATTTGTCCTCCCCGGGTGGCTCCTGCTTGGGTTCTGTGCTCATGGAGCCCCAGAGTTTTCTCAGCAGCCTCTGCAGCGAGTTCTGAGCCAACGTGGGGCTCTGCTGCCAGCCCAAATCTGCGCTTCCCCTGCCCAGCCTGAGTGCAGGTGGGGCATGTGCTGGGCATGGCCGGAGATTTGCATGGCCAAAATCCTCCAGCATTTACATCTGCCCATGGCTTTGGGTAGCACAAATCTACACTTACTTCAGCTGAAACATTGCAATTATTGCAGATAGTTACACCCACACTACTAATGTACAAATACACAAATATTAATTATGTTAAAAAATGAAATTTATTTTAAATTGCAACACCTCTGCTTCCAATATAGAAACACAGAAATATCAATTTATGAATAAAATCTAATTTATTCTGAGAATTGTGCTATGTAAATATATACAGACATCAACTTCAGTGAAAAAAAAAATATTGCAACCCTCTGCAACAACTCACTGTACACAAATATTGAAGTTACTGAGTTGAAGTTTAACAATCAAATTTATTACATATTACTACAACCGTACAGCCCATATACAAATACAGAAACATCAATATCCCTCTCTAAAGAATCTCAGATCCAGAACTAAATAAATAGAATTTTAGAACTATACAACTCCATACATAATAAATAGAAGTAAATACATATATAGGCATAACAATATAGAGATGTAAACATGCATTACATATTTCATGACATATAACATGACAATATAATACAAACATAACAAACCTGTCCATAAATACACAAATATCAATGGACCAATAAAACAATCCATACAACCCCAGCAACAGAAATGCACAGCTACAGAGCTGTACAAGTATGTAAACAGATGAATATACACGCATCAACATAACAATATACATACATAATATCCCTATACAAATATCAGTCAGTGTATGTAAATATCCCTATACTTGTAACTATCCAAATCTAACTACACATCCATAAACAGCGCTAGATCAGGAGGGATTGCAGCCGCCGATGTTCCCAGGCTCTCGCTCGGTCTCCTCCTCCCGAGCAGAGCAGCTCTCCTGGACAGGGACAGCCGATGGGACACCTGGCAAGCAAAGGGAACGCTGAGTGAGTGTGGGGACGTTTCCCTTGGCAGCAGCTGCGCTTCCATCAGGGAAGAGGAAATGTCAGAGCCTCCCCAGGAGGGTCAGAAGGAAAAGCAGCCGAGCGGGCCAGGCTGTGGTGAGCTGTTCACTTCTTTCTGGCATCCCAGTTGCTCTGAGGGAACTCCCTCATGTCAGGTTATTGAACCACCTCTGCACTTATCAAGACTGTGGCCCCCAAATCAATCAGCATTTATGTCTCCAGCTGCTTGCACCAATGACAGGGAATGTCCTCTAACAGTGCTGGGGCACAAAGTTACCTTGCACAGGTCATCTGACAGGGCCTTGTTCTTTCTGTGCTTCCTGTGTTTCTCCTTACCTTCCACTTGGAATTGTTACAGCATTTCTTTTTCTTTCCCCTTGATCAGTGCTGAAATGCATGTTTCTCTTCCAAGTTTCAATTTGTTCAGTGATCCTGTCAAGCCTTTTCTCAGAAGCTTTTATCAGGGAATTGAGTGTTAATTTCAGCAATTTTGGTGATTTTCTGTGAGATTTATGCAAGTGTCCTGTTCATTGGGCGCCATTTAGGAAGGTACGAAGAGAAAAGGATGTTCTGTATGTCAGTTCACTAGTGGAATATTCATGGATAGAGAGAGTGATTTGCTGAATTTTACATCTACTCCTAACCTGAAAGTACAACAGGTAATTTGGGGAGAAATTAAAGCCCGATTTCTCCTTCTACCAGCCTGTATTCAAATGTAAAGTAAATAGAGCAGGGTGAGAGAGAATGTCAGTGTTCAGCTCCTGAAGTGCCTTATTAAGGTGTTCCTAAAGTAATGGAGATAAAAGCTGGGTGGGCATTCTTAATTTCCAGACACTCATTGTAAGTTTCATTGACTCTGAAAACAGCAGAGATGTGCACATCATACCTTATCAATCCATTTGGGGATGTTTTAGGTACAGATTCTCTGATGCTTTAGATTTTTAGATCTCTAGACAATGCTTCCAGAAATCTAAATAGCTTTCAGAAATTCAACTTTTCTCCTTTTTTCCTCAGTCTTTGCACTCATG
This sequence comes from Zonotrichia leucophrys gambelii, assembly GCF_028769735.1. Classification (NCBI taxonomy): domain Eukaryota; kingdom Metazoa; phylum Chordata; class Aves; order Passeriformes; family Passerellidae; genus Zonotrichia; species Zonotrichia leucophrys. Next base: position 69,365 of record NW_026992318.1, on the reverse strand, counting down.
TGCACCAGAGACCTTCAGAGAATGGATTCCTCTCTAATCCATCTCCAAGCTGAATCTCCCAGCTGTGTTCACACTGGTGGTTTGTGTGTCTCTTCTTCACAGTGCAATTTGAAAATCTTTGTTCCTTATTACCTCTGCCTTTTTTTTCTGTTTTAGCTTGCAAATGCATGCAGATGTATCAGAAATGATACACCTAATTTCTGATGCATCAGTTCCTGTCTAGCAATTTCATTTTATCCTGTTCTGATGTTATGCTAGCCTTATATGTTTTATTCTAAGTGGACTCCTGTTTTCTTGCATGTGGAAGTTTTACAATGCAATGCTCTCATTCACCTGCTTTCATGAAACCCTTCATTAACATTAGCACAAGTAATTGTGCTAAAAAAAAAAAGTGTGATTCCCTTCTGCTTTGTAGAAGATTTGGGAAACTCAAGTCCTGCTCAGCTACAGAAAAACATACATGGTGCTTGGTCATTCCCCTAAGAGCTTAAGTTAATGGTAAACAACTGCAGCTTATTAATTTCACAGAAATTGGGAGAAAAGACATTGCAAATATTGAGGAATGTAGTGCAATATTGATGGGCATCCCTCAGTTATCCAGACAGACTGATGTCACTGGCAAAATTCCCTCTTTTCCAAAGGTTTTCATTTGCTTTGGCTGTACTTCGTATGGCTGCACGTCACATTTCCCTTGATTTAAGGAAGTATCTTGGCAGGTATTCTTGGTGATATGTCTTGCTAATTCTGCCCTTGGAGGAATTACTCAGTTTTGCAGTCCTTATTACATGCCCAGTTCTAAAATACTTTTATGCTATTTTCCCACTTTGTGTTTTCACACTTGTTCAACAAGGTTTTCTTTCTAAGAATATCAGTGACAATATCCCAAAGGAGTAAAAAATGCTTAGGTATTTTTTCCCTAAATATTTACTAAAGAAAAATAATAATAAAAAAAAACCCTGTATGCATGCTGGATGTAAAATACAAACAGAAATAAACTTGAGAGTTCTCCCAAAAACCTGAAGAAAAAAACCCCACGTATTCTATAAAACCCAGAGTATTCATCTACAGTATACAAAAATGGGCGTGTTCTAGAAGACAACATTTGTGCAACGGTTCTGCAGAGAATTCTATGCTTTCAAGCTTTTTGCCCTTCAGGGGCAGTGCCATTCTCTGAACTGTAATGCTCTGAGCACGTTCTGCTCACCATGGCAGCTTTCTGCTCTGCCCTGGTACACATCATCCTCCCAGCAGAGGGGCAGTGCTGCCACCACAACTCGCAGCACCTTCCCACAGAGCAAGAACCTGAAGGGGAGAAATGGCTTTCACCAGCTGCTGCGGGTTCTAATAGTACCACGTCTCAGCTGCTTAAAGCCTGAATTTCTGTGTTGCAGTGTGTTAGTTTATTGAGCCAAATGTTCTGTTATATAGTGGTATGTTCAAGTGTTCCACGAGTTATTACAGTTAGTCTCTCCCCTATGTTATCCCCTCCTACCCAAGTGTCCCTCAAGGAATCCCATCCCTCCTCACCAGATTTTTCCCTGTCTGTCAAGACAACCCAGCCCCTTTGCCCCATCCCTCAACCCAATCCCTACCCTTTGTTCCAGAAAGTTCCCTGTCCCTCACCCTAACATCCAATCCCTATGCCAATGCTCTCTCTTCTCCTTGTTCTGATTTGTTGTGGCCCTCAAAACCACATCCCAAGAGTCGTTTATTGGTTACTATATGGTGTCCACCTCTTGTTTTGAAAGATTTTAAAAACCCATGCACAGGAGTGTTGGGGCTTCTTTCAACATCTGTTCTCTTTGGGAATTCTCCCCTGCAGAACTTTCCCCTTTCCTCTCCTGATGAATTTGCTGCACTTCACACCGCAGAAGAGCCTCCTCTGCTTCCTTCAGTCGGCCCTCCAGGGATCTTTGCTGCTGGGCATTTGGGCTAGAGGTTCTGGCTCAGGCAAAACCCTAACCTAGCCAGTTCCCCACTCTTGCCTTTTTCCCTGGAGCATCACAGAGATAGACAGGGCTGCGGAGGGCAGTGACAGTGACCCACGTCCAGGCAAGTGACCCACGTCCAGGCATGTCACAGCCCCCAGAGCCACACCTGCCAGGCCACAAGCCCCAGCCCTGGTCCCCACTGCGGCCTCAGTGGTTCCTGGGCATCCTCACCCTGAGTGCAAAGGCAGCCTCAGGAGCCCCCCAGGGCGCTCTGGATCCAGGCTGCAGACACCCTAAAGCCAGCACTGAAAGGGACATGGATGGGGACTGCAGCTGGATCTTGCAGTGCTCACCACTCCTGACTACTCTCTAAGTGAACCCAAACCTCATTTGCAGCACCTTGAGCACATTGACCCTGCTTGCCCCTCCTGGAACGTGGTGTTCTCGCATCATACACCAGCCCTTTGCAGGGAGTGACCAGCTCCCAGCTGCTCTGCTACCCTGGCCTTACTTTCTCTTTGCCAGCAATGAACTTAACGGATACACTCCTGAGAAACATAGCACAACATTTGCCTCTCAAGAGCTCTGTGGCAAAAAAACTCCACTAATTCCTAGTTTTTGCACAGAGAAGGAGGTCCTGACATAAGGCACAGGCAGGGCTCTGGCATACGAATTACTGAGCCGCAGGATTCCACCCGTTGTTCCCAGCTGCTTTGCTGATATTTTAGAGCCAGTTCTGGACAGGGGCTGCTGCTGACAGGGTAGGAAAATTTGAAGAAAAAAGGTGTAGGAGACAACCAAAAAAAAACCAAGGGGGGAAACCCTTAGGAACGCAGAGCACAACAGAAGTCCTTGGAGATGGTTCAATAGAAAATGCCACCAGCAGTGAGCAGAGCCCGAGGTTGCTCACTGCCACCCCAGGGACTCCTCAGTCCCCTGCTGGTTTGTGTCTGATGCAGCCCTGCCTGGAAAGGGCTCCAGGCTCTGGTGTTCCCAGCCTGCTCCAGGCTACATTCTTAGCAGCGCTGAAAGAAGAGATGAAACAAAGAGCCATTTACTGTCCCACCTGCAAACTCTTCTCCTTCAGTGCCACTGCCAGAAATCATCCCTCTGTCAGCTTAGCACTGTGCACAGCATCCTTGTCCCTGACCCTTGCATCAGCTCCTGCACATCATCATCACTCACTGTCCCACATCATGAACAGAGAGAGCTGTGTCAGAAGAGCAAGGATTGCATTTTCTTGGCCTTTCTAACAGACACAAGAAGCATGAGTCCAAATAACTTTTTTATGTGTTCCTGCCCTCCTTTTCGCTAAGTCTTTTCTGCTTTAATGCAAAAGCCTCTTTTCCTATATGCATGGAATGATCTGGAATTGGCAGTTGCTTGAGTCTGTCAGGCACCATGGAAGTTTTCTCTTGTCTCGGATGAGGATTTGGTGAATTTTCCATTGGTCACTTGGTGGTGTCACCATGGGCTGAGCTCAGCGGCCGACCCTGCTGTCCCCAGGGGATACATTGGGACGCCAAGCCCCTCAGGGCTGGAATTCGGGGTTGGGCGGGCTCGGAGCGCCCGGAGCCTGGGCCCGTGAGGAGCTGCTGCTGGCGCTGGCTTTGCTCAGCCCGCTGTGCCGAGCAGCCGCGGTCGTGGAGACACAGGCGGGAGCTGTGGCCGAGGCCGCCAGGCGGCCCGGGCCGGCTCGCAGCTGCGAGGACGCCGGCAGCCTGTGCCCTGGGGCCGGGGCCGTGGCGGGCGGTTTGCGGGCAGGGCTTTTCCGAGCCGGCCGCAATGTGCTGCCTCCCGTGTGGGCCCGGCTGCGGCAGAGGCCGGCGGGAGCGCGGCGGGGCCGGCAGCGGCGGGCAGAGGCCGCAGAGAGCAGCAGCCCGGCCGGGCCCGCTGCGGAGCGGCAGGGAGCTGCCGGGCAGCCCTCGGCCGTGTCTGTGCGCACAGGGCAGGAGCAGAGCCCGGAGCAGAGGCAGGAGCCGCGGCAGGAGCCGGCCATAGCGGCAGCTCGCCGTGCCCAGGGCCGCAGCCGCAGCTCTCCCCTGCCGGCCACAGCAGCCGCCGCTCGCCTCCGAGGCTCCGGCGCTTCCCGAAGACGAGGGGCCCGGCCCCCAGCACGCCCTGGAGGCCCGCAGCGAGAGGAGCCGCCGGCGCCGCAAAGGGCAGTGCAGAGGGCGCAGGGTGAGGAGGAGGACCTGAGGCTCGCTCTGGGCCGCGCTGGAGCAGCTGTGCCCTGTCAGTCTTTGCCTTGACCCCTTTGCTGCTTTTTCCATGAGCCCTGATCCCCGTCCTTGGCCAAGGGCCCCCGCCGCCCTTTCCAGGGCTGCAGGAAAAGCTGCCTCAGTCTCAGAATCACAGAATCACTGGCTTGGAAGATACTTTCAAGATGACCAAGTCCAATCTATGGCCTAACACCTCAACTAGAGCACGGCACTGAGTGCCACATCCAGTCTTCTTTTAAAGGCTTGCAGGGATGGTGAGTCCACCAGCTCTTCCTGGGACAGAGGGGTCTGTCCCAGGAAGAACCAAGATAACACTGGAGCCTTCTATCCCCTGGCGCTTGGAGCTCTGGAAGTTTGTCTTTCTGCTTAGGCAAAGGCCATGAAAAAGGACTGGGAAAAGTAGTCACAAATCGAGTAGCCTGCAGAGCTCTAAATGGATGTGCAAGGAATACAGAAAAGACAGAAAAGAAAATAGGCAAAACCCAAATGGCATCAACCAAGTCTTAGGCATGAACACATAGCTGCAAAGGGTCTTCTCCGCCCTATTTCTTTGTATTTCTGGGAACCAGAGGAATCCTGCTTGAGCCTCTGGGGAGATGGGTTTGGGAGGTAAAAGTTCATGCCTTGTTTCTCCTTGGGGCAGCTCCTGTTGCTAGCATCAGCTGAGCCTTTCTCCAGCCTGATGCCTGTTCTGATTGTTGCAGCAAAACCACTCATGGCAGACAGAAGAGACTGACACTTGCAGAGACGTGACTTTTTCCAGTGCCAGCTGGGAGTGGGAGTCAGAAGAAAAACTGAAAGCACAACTCCTTGGAAGATTGCCTTCCTTTTCATTGCATAAAGAAGCTCTAAATCCACTTGTGAATTGTCAGTTGTTCGTTAAGGATGGGAAGTTCTCTTTCATGATTTTTTTCATGTGGTTTGAAAGTGGATGAGACTCTCGTTCATTCACAAACTCCACACCAAAGTGCCTTTGGAAGATGGCCCACGTGGCAGTTTTTGCCCAGCCATGGTACTTGTGGATATAAGAAAGCAAGGGCAATGGTATTTGCAGCCAAAACCCAGCAAAGCTTGGCTCAGCCAAAATATCCTGGAGAGATAGAGGCCTCCAGCTGTCCCTAGAAATCAGCAGAGTTCCAGCCAAATGGTTGTGTAGCACTAAGGGCAAATCTCTTTGCCTGGATCAGAGCCTTGCTCAGCTGAAGAAGCAGAAATATCAGCAAGGAGCTCCCAAAGGCCCATCACATCATTTTGATTTTGCTCATCTTGTGTAAGTTTGCAACTAAACATGTGGTTGCAGTTGAGCTAATGAGACAAAAAAAAAAGTAAATAGAGGCTTTATGGTAGGGCCATGATATTCCACAAGAGGAATCATTGATGTGCATTTCATTGGACCTCTCTAAATCCTATAAAAGTATTGTAGCCCTGATTTAAAATAGGCCGATATGAACCAACTTGGAGAGGCAGAGACTAAAATGGCATATGGTTTTTTTTTAAAGAGAAAAACTACCCAAAAGGTGTTGTTTTGTTACATTTTAAAATATACTACCTCAAAATTGCCAACTGCAATAAATCAAGAGTTTAAAATGGAGTGTTTAGGTATATGAATAATTAAAACCACAAAAATGTGCAGATATGAATGCATGTTTTCATAAAAATCATGAAATTATAGACAAAAAAATACATGCCCTGAACTACAATGCAAAGGCAGGTAGAACTGTACTTGAATGATCTCTTTTTAGATTGCTGGAGTTTTTCCTTGTGAAGAGGAGCTAGGGTATTGCTGAAGAAAAGTGACACAAGCAGGAGGGGGCAGCGTGCTGTGCTCCGTGCAGAGGCTGCCGGGGCTGCTCGAAGAGCGCCCTGCTGCAGCCAGAGCCCTCCTGGCCTGGGGCCCGGGAGCAAAGGGCCAGGGCAGGCACCTCCTCCTCGTCCTGACCCTGCCACCGCTCCCTGCTGCTGCTGCTGCTGCTGCTGCTGCTGCTGCTGCTGCTGCTGCTGCTGCTGAGGGAAAGAGAAGACTCTCCTAAGGCCCCATGAACAAATGCACTTACACAGCCCTGGGGATGCCAGTGAAGGAAACCATGTGTCACATAATGCATGTGTGACCAGTCTCTCCAAACACCACCTAAACATGGAATTGTTGCACCTCTCTAGGACAAGCAGAAATTTAAAGAAATAACTGGGGACTTGAGGGCAGAAGAGGCCGGAGGAGGAAAACAACTCTGAGGGGAAAAAACCCACCATATCTGGAGGGAAAAACATCTCCAACTGCTCACAATTGGTCAAGGGAACATGTCTCTAATCCTCTCCTGAAAAGGATGCTTTCGTAGAGCTTTGCACCAACAGCTGCCTTGGACCAGAGCCAGGAAGATGCAATTATGTAAATGTTACATAGATAGATTAGATAGATAGATAGATAGATAGATAGATAGATAGATAGATAGATAGATAGATCTCATTACTGAAATCTCTCTTTACTGTCCTCTCTGTTGCTACACACATCAGAACTTGGTAGCCAGTGCCCCGCTCAACTACAATCCTGAGATTGCTCTCCTGTTGCCTCAAAAAAACACACTCTTGGAGAATCTGGAGTATGTAGGTCCTTAAGGAATGCAGACAGACCCAGAGCATTGCACTGGGTACTGGACTCTTTGTGCATCTGTGCTCAGGCAAGTTCTTTTCCTTGACTCGACCACACTGATGGTGCTGAAGTGGCTGGAATCAGAAATGCAGCCCAGCCCCTCCCAGCTCCTCTAATCTCTGAGCACCAGCTGGAATGCAAGGGCATTGATTTCCTGGTCAATTCCCAAACAAAACACACACTGATTCCCTGGGCTGCAAAAAGGCACAAGCACTACTAAGCTCAGAGTGATCTCTAAGGCCATACTGGCTGGCCTGGAACCACAACAGCTCCTTCTGCACCAAGGTCCCTGCACAGAATGATGTGTTCTCATGCAAAAATACTGTATTCTCCAGAAGTGACACCTTGGAAATTAAAATTCTAGCAGACCCAGTCCCAGTGCTATAAAAGGGCAGAAAATAATGATGAAAAGAGCCTTAGTTGGGAGAAAAAGAAAATTAATAAGCCTCTTCCTCCAAGCAAACAAAAAAAACTCAAGGTAAAAAAGGGGGTAAAGTCGCTTCCAAAAGTGGCTCAAATATTTGGATGTACTGAGGAGATGCTGAAGGTCCCTCATGAGCCCCCATTGTCCAGGCTAAAGCTCCCTCAGCACCTCCTCCCTGGCCTTGTGCTGCACCCCTTGCCCAGCTCCCCTGTCCTTCTGTGCACACGCTGCAGCCCCTCCATGACTTTCTGCTTCCCAGGGCCCACAGCTGCACACAGCACTCCAGCTGTGGCCGCAGCGCTGCCCAGCACAGGCCACGCTCACTGCCCTGCTCCTGCTGCCCCACTGCTGCTGGCACAGCCACCGTGCCCTTGGCCTTCTTGGCCCCTGGCCCCACGCTGCCTCATCTTCAGCTGCTCACGGCCGCCAGCCCTGCGTCCTTTTGGCCCACGCAGCTCCCCAGCCACAAAGGTGCCCATTTCACTTCAGATCCAGCAGGCACCATTGCAAGATGGCCTTCCTGTTCTACCACCTCATGTTCCAAGTAGATATCATAAAGTTTGATAGGAATAGGATTCTAAGTCCCTCTGTTTAAATTAAAATGATCCAATTCAACTGTACAGGAAATTGCTCTTAATTAAATTTTCCCTTTCTGCTGTCAGTAAGCATTGTTCTCTTTTCAAAATTAGGTTTTTAGTTCTTCAAACTCTGAGAAGGAAATTTACAAATATCTATCACTGCCTTTGTTACTTTTGTCTCAGGCATGGAAATGGATTTTCTTTCGGCCTTCCTATAGCTGGCCCTCTATACTCTACTGCTACTGGCCAAGCTCACTTCTTCCCCTGCAATTCTTAAACACCAGGAACATGAAATGTTACTTTCTAACTCACCTCAGGATCTTCAGCACTGCTGAGTACACGCTTCAGATGTTCTGTAGTGGGAAGGGAAAATGAACCAGATGCTGTCAGAAAACTGCCTGGGCTGCTGAATCCCACAGAACAAGTCAACCCAAACAGAGATGATTTCCCGTTTCACAACGTCCCTCCAGGAGACACATTTCATTCACACAGCCAGCAAGAGACAAGGACAATCTTCTTGCTTGTGCCTACAATTTGGCCTGTTTTGCCAGTAAATGAATACAAATATGACCAAAAAAATGCAAATTGTTCTTTAACACTCAATGCTCCTGTTCTACCAAACACATAAGACAGCTTCTGAAATCCTCTCCTTGAGGTACGTTTTTTTTTTTTTTTTCACTCAGTGTCATGCACTAATTCTGATTAACTTGCAGCAAACAGTTGCCCAGAAAAGCTTCCCCACACTCCCCCTGCAGGTGGTGCAGTTCTATTGTGGAGGAGCACAGCAGCACTTCCTTTCAAAGGGAACAACTATTTTAGCACTCAGTAAAAGGTCAAGTTAGTCAAATCCTTTCATGACAAAATTTAAAAAGAAATAATCTTTGTCTGAATTCTGGGAACAACTGCAGAGTTTTTGGAAGGCCTTAAAGAAGCTCTGCCAGTCTACATTTTCAAAGATGTCCTGCTTGTCCCAGCAAACTGAGGAAATGACAGACTCTGCTGCCACAGACTCTCCTGTGGAGGGAACGGAAGCCCTTCAGGTTCCCTTGCAAATGCTGCCCCTGTGGCTACAGACATCCCCTTTTTAGCTGAACGTCATGACAGGAGCTTTACCAAACCAGAGGCATCCTAATGCTCTTTCTGTTTCAAAATCAGAAACTCAGCCACCAAGAAAGAGCAGGAAGACATACAAAAGCCAGGTTAGGATACACCCTAAGCTAAGCAGAAGAGAAGCCTCTATTTACGTGCGAAATTCGTAAAATAATAAATGGAATAAGTAATGCCATATGCAGCAAAAGCTGCAGTGGCCAGATGGTTAATTATTGGCATTTCTGCAATTTTTCTAAAAGCTAAAAAAACAAGCCTCTTGTCAGTGGGCAGCTGCCTACTGACAGATGCTTTGACCAGGAAGGTTCTCCTGATCTGAGCAAGGCCTAGGGCTGCTCTGACCCTCAGGCCTTCTGTGCACCAAGGCAACATTCTGATGCCACTTGGACGACGTGGCAACCATGCCCTGACATCACAAAGGGACAGCTCTGTGTTGGTCTGTGAGTTTATGCAAAGCAATACCCAACCTTCCCTACAGCAAACACAACAGAGCCTGGGAAATTCTCATCTGTCACAAAGAAGCACAAATTCCCCTCATGGGCCAAACCCTGTTGTTCAGGGGATCCAAGAGGAACTCCAGGAGTGCCCCAAGCACCTACAGCCTGTACCCCAGCTGAGCACTCAGATGGGACACAAGAAAAGGAAACCAGACCGAGAAAATGGCCCATAGCATTGCACATTTGAGAAATTACTTTCATTTTTAACATTTTAAAAGGTATATTAAACATTAACAAAGGACTGAATAAGGAAAAGTTGCAGCATTGGGAGTCTCTGTGACTAGTAGCCATGTACTCATCTACAAAAAGGATGCTCTGCCTTTTATACCCTCAGCCCCTCTAAAAGTTTTGTCAGTCAACTCTTTCTCTGCTGTTCCATTACTTTCTTGCACCTTGACTGGAGGTCAGGTGTTGTTACACCCTGCCTGCTGGTAACAAGCCAGCCCTCCCCAAATGCCCTGACTACCAAGGCTATTACAAGGGGGATGGGAAAGAGGACTATGGGAGGATATATTACAATTCCATCACTACATATTTGAACATCCACATAACATCTACTTCTTAATTTTCAGAGCCAAATGTTGCATTACTCGTCTGGAACACACAGAACCAGGAGAGAAGCCACTGTTGGCATCACAGCTGAAATGCTTCCTAACAAATCTCCCCACATATTTGCACCTTTATTCGACATGCCCAGGGCTCCGGTGCGTGTACATCTCTGTCTTTCTTCCCCTTTGGCAGCAGTCGAACTGGCAGCATCTGCCCGCCAGCAGCAGCTGCTCCAAGCTGGGAACGCCACTGGCGGCGCTGATTTCCAGAGGTTTCTGTGTGCCAGGGGAAGCCAAGGCAGGAGCGGTTGAACGGTGCTGGCACTGCTGCTGCTCTGTGCCAGAGAGCCCCGGCTGGGCAGGGCACGGTGCCCACTGCGCTGCGGGCTCCTTCTGCTGCCACAGCTGGGCACACCTGGCAACAAGGCATGACAACTTGTGGGCAAGCCAAGGGGTTTCTGGGGCTGCACTGCTCTGCACACACCCAGGACACCTGCAGCACAGAATTTTAACCCTCAAACAGGTAAACCAAAGGGAAACAGCTGGAAAAGATTTCATTTCAACCATTCTTTATGCTTCAATAGAAATTACCAAAATGAAAGTTACCGAGCGGGGCCCGATCCACACTGCCAGCTCAGTGTGAGAAAAGAGGCATTACTTTATTTCAGTGCTGGGTGTGTGAGGAATCACTTCCCTAAACATGCACATCCACGTGTTAGTATCCATGGAACTAAGACATTACTTTCATTACTTTTATTCATTACTTTGCTGAAACTCACAGGCAGAACATTCTCACAAAGTATTTGACATGTTTAAATCACTTCCCCAGAATTACTGACATTTAGAGTAGGGGTCTCTTGAGGGTCTCTGGTGGTCATGTGGTGAACATCCCATTCCTCAAATTCTCCTTCCATGGTTAAGAGCCTTCTTCTCCTTGAATGCATTGCAGCTACCTCCTCAGTAGGCCCACTGTCTTTATTCTCAAGGCTAAGACATCCACTTGCACACATTAACCACTGGTGTGAGGGAAGGTACAACTAAGCACTGCCTGTTAAAGCTTAACAAATTCACAATTTGTTGCAGGTCAACACTTCCCCAACATCTCTCGTTCCTTCTCTGGGAATCAAACACAAGCATTTTGTGATCACTGAGCCCAAGAACGCCTCCAACCCTCCTGTCACCCAGCAGCCCTTCTCTCCTCACAAACAGCAGGTCCAGCAGTGCCTTCCCTCACTGGCTCAGTCACCAGCTGTGTCAGGAGTTCTCTATCACACACTCCAGGACCATCCTGGACTGTTTGCTCTCCGCTGCACTCTGTTGCCAGCAGACATCCCCACCCTGTTCCGTGCCCCTTGCAGAACCCTGCACCTGCTGTCCATGGGCACCTGGAAGGGCAGGCACTCACGGCAGAGATGCACCAGCTGCACTGGGCAGGAACCAAAACCTTCTGGCGGCACAGCTGCTGGCCTGTGTCTGGCACAACTCTGCGCGCCCCACTCCTCATGGGCTTTGGGCTGGAAATGCAATTGCACTTTCTGCCTCATGGAGAAACACCAGGGCTGCACAAACAACGGCCAGCAGGCCACATCCCAAAGGCACTGCAGTTGGAGTTGAGAAGGAAGAAGACTCTTCCCCAATTCCTAACCATACCAAAACCACCATCATTGGGACTTTTAATCCTCTGAATGTAGAGTTGATTCACAGGGTGACAAGAAAATCTTCCAATGGAGTTGAAGGTTGATAGAGTTTTTATTCGGAGTCCTACTCAGACTGTTGATTTGAAAATTTATTTGACAATATTTTTTAAAAGGCTGTGCAGTCATATGGTTTTGTACTAGTACCAAAATGGCTAGATGAAATGTACTGGCATTTTAATTACATCCAAACTGATTAGTCTGTAAAAGCTTTCCTGCAGAATACCCACTAAACAAGAAATGAAAATCTGTGGACTGTTGACTTTGCAAATTTCTGCTAAACTTATCAGACAATGTGGCATTTTTAGGTAGATCATAGAGCAAATAATTCCTATGGATAACTTGATTTGGATAAACTTGTTGATTTCAAATTAAAACTGCCAGCCTAACTAAGTGGAAATCTGAATACTCACTTCTATGAGCTCTGAAGTATTAGATAGTCATTGTTCGCCATATTAACAAAAATTAACATTCTGGCTGTTTTTTTTACTTACAGCCAGCTCTTCAACACTCTTTGTAACATCAGAAAGAGAGTTTGTAGCAATGTGAACCATGGGTTGGTGGAGCATTGCAGAAGGCTCCTATGCCAGGACTAAACGTTCACATTTTATCGTGACATCACTTCTTGCCTTTAATTCCAAGCTACAGCTCACTTCCTGCAGTATAGATTCACACTTGTAGTCTGTATTTGCAGCTGGTTCTTACTTCCCTGTCCAGAAAAAAATCATGCTGAGATCTCAAATCAAAATAAAACGAGGAGAGAGTCAGGTTCTGGATAGGTATAGCAAGAACTAAGAGATTTTTTTGCAAATATGTTGAAAAGTTGTTTGTACATGCTGCAAAAATGGCAGATTAAAGACTTGCACTCTAACTTGCAAGCTGAGGTTTGCCTGTTCTTTCTGGACTGATTTCTTGAGGCCAGACACTGAACCCAATCAGTAAGAAAATCAAAACCATAATAGTAGTTTGGAGAATATTGTAAATTATTCTGTCATGATGCTTTTTGCCTATAAGTTCTGGCCATCATCCAGTTGGAGTAATTAGAGGAGATCAAAGCCATCATATTGTGCCTGTGCACACAATTCCTTCCCAGGAGTAATCCACGAAGCAACGCTGACAAATCCACACCAGCAGCTGCTGCCACACAGTCATGAAGCAGAGAATATGTATTTCTGCTACACTTGGACAGCTGAAGATGCCTCTGCTGAGCTAATTTTAGTGACTGCTCACCACAGATGAGACTTTGTGGTCAGTCTCCAACAAGTCAGGGCAGTTAATATTCTGCCTAAATGAAGTAAGTCTAGCAATACATAGACCATGGGGCCTGAGGAAAGCCATCAGCTGTGAGAAATTTAATTTGTTTCCATATCTTTCTTTTTACTAATTTATTGCAGTCTATTATTTCAAGAATGGAAACTTTTGGCATACCATTGGCTGGAAGTTTGGTCAGTCTTCCATTCATGACTCCTCTGAAAGCTTCACCCCAATGTTTTTATCAGTAGCTCTTCCATCATCATGGCTCACACAGCATTTCCTTCCACAGCAGCTCTTGCTGGAGTCAGGGAAAGGCACCAGGAGAAGGGTGAGAAAGCTGGGTACAGAGACTGTGTCAGCTACAGAGACATTTGTTTCCTCTGATTTGGCTGAATGGCTGCAGGAACCTTGCTGGCACTGCTGGCGGGGTGGCCTTTTGCAGGGCTGGGCAGAGTTTGGGGCACAGGATCCCTCCTCTTGGTGGGACACCAGAGTGAGCAGCCCCTGTCCCAGGCACGAGCAGAGGTTCTGTGGCTCTGCCCTGGGCACAGGGACCTGCCACTGCCATGAGCTCCTGCCGCGGCTCCTCTGGGGCAGCTCCTGCTCTGCAGTGATGATGGGCGCAGCTGGGGGTGGCTGCAATGGAGGATGGCTTCCAGTGGGCTCTGTTGTTCTGCCACACTGGAGCCAGCAGAGCTTCTGGAAGGAGTCTCCTCTTGTGAGCTGCTGGAGCTGGAGCTGGCACTGGCCACAGAGCCGCTGTGCTCATCCCTGACAGGAGCAGAGCTCAGTAGCCTCTCGGCCTCCTTCTGCACGATGGCAGTGAGGAGGCCATGGACCAGAGGTTCAGTAGGTGTGACTCAGCTTACTGATAAACTGCTAAGAAAACCCTGCATCCCTCCTGCCAGATCTAAGACACTCCAAGAAATCTGTTGGCACATTGGGAACTCAGAACTGTTTCCATTTTGAACAATTGTCTTATGAGTGCTTTTGATTGTTTTTGTCATTTTGTGTTGATTCAGTTGATCCTTCAGGGAAGCTTTCCTAATAATATAAAACACCGGGAATTGTGGAGACCCTGGGGGTATTCCCTGGTCTAGGGAGACACAAGAAGGTTCCCTCAAAAAGCTGTTAGACCCCATTGGCTCCTTCCCCTGTTCCTATGTCTGTTCCTGTGTTCCTGAGTCACACCTTCCCTATTCCCTGATTGGCCCCCTTATCTTTGTACTGCCCTGAGATCAGGATCAGCCCCCAGGCCCCTGTGGAGACAAAGTAAGACTCTCTGTTTGTGGGTGCTGGGACCTGAAAATCTCCCTGCACAGCTGAATAAAACATCTGTGGAGATTATGCAAAGGCCCTTTTTGCTTCTTTACCCTGGACTATGCTAGCAGCAATTCAGACTGCTACAGAGGAGAAGCTGCAGTACTGGCACCAAGATTTTGGCAACTTGACCATAGGCACAGAGGGCGTGCAGGATGCTGCTCTATGAATTCCTTAACCAGCCATCTCTGGTGCTGGCATATTCCCTCCAGCTTCTGCTGCAGCCAGGGCCACCTTGGGTCCAGTAGATGACATTGTTATTTGAAAAATTCGGCCCAGTCCTTGGGCAGGAGGCCATCCACAGGCTCTGGTCCTGCAGCCCCTGCTCAGCTGGGGACAGTGTTCCCTGTGGGGAAGATGGAGCAGCCATCACAGGGTCTGGGGGGCTGTTTTCAGCAAGGTGGCCAGGCTCTCTCCCTGCTGGACTCCAGCAATTGTTTGGGGGAGCTGATGGCAAATTGTATGTAGTCCTGTTCATCCTACTCAGAAAACCTGACAGCTTCTATCATTCCTCTGCAGAGTGGGCACGCTGGATTTCTTTTTGCCCACTGCAGGATGCAGCCCAGGCAGAACTGATGGTGACAGGGCAGAGAAAAATTCAAATCCTTCTTAGTGACCTGGCAGATGGGGCAGCTCCATTCTGTCCCCATGGCCATGTCTGTCTGTCCCAGCAGCAGGGAAGAGCTGAGGACCATGAGCTGTTCTCATTGGCAATCTTGCTTGGCCAGAGCCCAAGCTCCAGCCGGAGAGCTCCAGGCTCTGTCAGTGCCCAAACATAAGCAGAAAGGGATGTTGTATCACAATCCATTCCTTGGTGAAGGAGGTCCATAGCAGCCTCAAGAGGCACCTCAGACACTCAACAGTCAAGGCAGTAACATATGGACAGGACACAGATGGCAGTTCATGGCTGGGAGAGCATTCATAAATATATCCAAGGACAAATTTCCCAGGAACTCTCCACAGCTCTGGGATCTGCCCATCAGCTCTGTCAAAAGCTTCAGCAGAACAACCAAAGTCCTAAAAAGCAGCTTCCAGACACTTTTCCTACCATCCTGCCTGAGTAGCCTGGTTGCTTGCTGCAAAACACTCTTTTTCTCCTCTTCCCCAATGCCCTGTGGACACTTGCAGCCAAAATAAAAAGCTTGTGGTCCTCTGTGTGATGTGATAATACAGTTTTAATATTTCCATGCTGGGATTAAAGAAAGCTGTGCTGTGGGTCAGGAGAGGCCAGGGCCCACTTGGCCTTCCTGCAGGCTGAGGTGGTCCCAGCAGACATCCTGCTGCTTTTTGGGGAATGTGTGAGGGGGAGTGGAGGGGGTGACAGGGAGGCCGAGATCATAGAGTGGAAACTCAGCTCCAGAGTGGCATTGCAGACTCTCCCTGCTGAATGCCTGTTGGGGCTGGCAAAGAAGGAAAATGCCCCAATAACAACCCGATGGCACTGTGTCTCAGGAACAGGTACAGGGAGGTGACAACAAACAGCAGCATGGCCCGTTCTCACAGCTTCTAGGAAGCAGTGACAGAGGGGCCTCATGTGCCAGAGATTTCAGAAAGGCTGTCTTCTCAAATGGCCACTCTGAAACCCCTCTCTTTGCCTCTTGAGTTTGTGAATGCTTTTGACAACCACAGGTGTCACATCTTTTCATAAAAATCCTTTCTTTAGGATATTTCTCCCCTCTGAGAAGCTGTGGCCTCAGCGACAAAATGTAAACAATGGTTATCTGCTGCTTTGGAATGTAACAGGTAGATCCGTCATTGGTGTCCTGTGCATGTTTGGATTTACTGACCACTCATGGCAGAGCTGATCTTGCTTTCTGCCGGGACACAGATCTTTGTTATTCATTCTTTTCTATTCTTAGCTGAGCTAGCCTTCTGAGAACCTTCTCTTCTATTCTTTTTAGTATAGTCATAATGTAATATATATATTGTAAAATAATAAATCAAGCCTTCTGAACATGAGGTCAACATTCTCGTCTCTCTCTTCACCTCAAAACCCTTGTGACCACTGTCACAATTGGTGAAGCCTGAGTGACTGAACGACAAATCATCAGTTGGGGACCCCTCGTCTGAAGAGCAAATCATCACTTGATGATACCTCAGAGGAGCAATGGCTGCACTGGGTAAACCCGAATGTGTGGCATTGATGGTTGCTTCACAAGTGACCACAGAAGTGGATTCTAGCCAGGAGCTGAAGAACTGAAGATCCGGATTTGGACAGAGTTCACAGCAAGGCTGACCACAAAGAGAACCTTCTGAAAAGCCTCCAGGAAGATGTTCGGACAGCCTAGCAGCACCATGCAGATGGCCAGAGCATGCTGGACTCTGTCGAAAGGTACTGTTGGCATTTCCCTTCCCGATGATCCTGGCCTTCGCAGATTATGGCTGCAAAGGTGGTGGGACATTCCCACCAGGACTGAGGTTCGATTCTCCCCTTCAGAGGAGAAGTTTATTGCCCTCTGGCAAAAAAAGGGTGAAGAGGATTGAATTCTGTGAATCTTCCTGACAGAAAGACATTTCTATGAGTTTTTCCGATGGGCAAGGATTTTGGGTTTTTTACGAATGTGCTGTATGCCCTGGATGTGTTTGTATGGCAGTGCATGGAATCCATTTTCCAAGTCCTTTTGGACCGTGGATTCGGACACCCCAGAATTTACCTAACATTTAAGGCACTCTTTCCGGTCTTGGAACGAAGAGCAGCTGTTTTTCCCTGGATTGCTAACTGCAACGGGCTCGCCCCATTTCCCCCAACTCCTGCAGGAGAAGACCCTTTGGAGGGAGATGATCTGCTGCCTCCCAGCCCCCCTGCATCCCGGCGGGGGGCCGGGAGATCTTGTCCGGAGCTGAAGTTTTATTTCTCTGCGTTTTTGGAGCATGCTCAGATGAAGCTGTCTTCTCCCCCCCACTTGTCTCTCTCCGGGGGTTGATGAGTTGCTGGCCTCCTGGACCCCACCCCACTCAGAGATGGGGGCGGCACCGGTCTCCGAGGCCCGGCCTGCCGGGCCGGCACGGCCACCTCCCGGACCCACCCCGCAGCCACCTCCCCGGGCGGCCCTGCCCGGGCCTGCGCTGGCTTCCCCGCCTGTGCCTGAGTCAGAAACACCGCTCCCTGCGGCTGTGCCAATGTTGCTGGGCAACAGCGATCCTCCACCGCTGTTTCCCCCAGCTGTTTCACCACTGCTCGTGCCGGCCCCGCCGCTGCCCGTGCGCACTCCGGCGGCTTCTGCAACTGCATCTTCCACTGAGCTGACCCCAGAGCCAGGGGCAGGAGACGCTGCCGACCCTGTGCCGTGCCCACCAGCCTCTCCCACAGAGGCAGACCGCGTGCCGGCGCTGCCGCTCCCAGAGCCGAGTGACACAGCAGCGGCGTGTTCCCGGGCACCCTCGCCGCCTCAAACCAAGCAAGTCCCTATTCAGGATGATGCTTAAAACAACGCTGAATCCGCGGGACCCTCGGAGCAGCCCGCAGCGGCTCCTGCACCCAGCGTGATTTCTCCCCCAAGTTTTTCAGGCTGTCCCGGGGCTGCCCCTGCGGGGGGAGCTGGGACAGGGGAAGAGGGCGCCAGCCTCTCCTTCCGTGGAGCTGGCTGTGAGTGCAGCCCTGTTGCTGGCGTTCCAAATCAGCGTTCTCGGCGGGTTGGGGGGTGTTTGGTCAGTTGCTGCCCCTTGGGGGGTGCGAATCTCTCCGCCGCCCCTCGCACACACCAGCGGCGAGGGGCAGGTGGGTCCCGAAAGTTCTGCCTTTGGTCCCCAGCCTGGTGGGGGTGGTGCCTTGAGGCAGATGGGAGACACACCTGTTGCATTTGCATTGCAGAGGAGAGGGCACAGCGGGAAGCGATCATGGCTTGCTTGCTGTGGGGAACAAACATCCCCAGACCCGAGATGAAGATTTTTGGTAAGGCTTCTATTTCCCTTATGCTGGCATGCCTTGGTGATTTTGGGTCATCACTCGTTCTGCCATTGTACTGGCAGCAGAGTGCACACCTGTGGCAAGGCAGAGCCTGCCTCGGGGGCTGGGCCTGAGCCGTTGGGCTTGGGTCCCTGGGCCAGTGCCACCTCCCAGCCTCCTGCTGGGTTTGGGGGTTTTGCTTCCCCCTTCCGGTCCTGGGCCACCTTTCTGATTGGCCAGGGCCCCCCAGGGCCTTTCTCTGGCTGCTCTGCTGCTGCTGGTCTTCCCAAAAAAAAACCCCAAAAAAACAACAAACAAACAAAAAAACCCTTAAATAGCTAGCAGCAGGTCTGAAGCATTGAAGGGCCAAAAATTAGCTTCAGCCCAAGTTGTTCAATAAAGGGCTCTGGCAAGAATTTCCAGGAATTGTCTGAAATTGTTTGAAATTGTTTGATGATTGTCAATAGACTTTTGATAACTATTGATGGACTTTTCTGCAGCAAGCCTGTTTCAGGACCAAAAGGATTTTTCAGAGATGGCAAAGAGGAACATCTTCAGGCCATGGACTTTTCCTGAAGCTCAGCTGCTTGGACTTAGACTTTCTTTGTATTGTTTTTGCATTTTCTGTTGCCTTCTGATGCAAGGCAAGGAGACTTGGTTCTGAGGAAACGGCACAGCGACCCACTCTCCAGGGTCGCTCAGGCCTATGAAGCATGCAGACACCAATGTGGTGGACGGTCAAAAGGCCTTTATTATCTCATCTCGTGGGGTTTTATAATCTAGGGGTTTTTCTACGTCAGAGGGGGTCTGTCTTTACCATCTATGGTTAGTAAGGAGTGGAAAGTTACTGGGTAGGGAATGGAAAGTTACTGGCACTCGGTTTAGGGAGGCTACATTCCTATGATAATTTCTTATCGAAGAGGAACAGGGGTCCTGCCTTCCTGTTACATCGCGTGATCTTCCGACCGCCTGTCCCTATCTACCACAATTTTCTTATATTGTAAGATTGTTTTAGTGATTTGATAGAATTGTAAGTTCTACAGGTGAACAAATTCCCTGTTCATTCCACACCAGCACTTGAGTGAGGTTTTGATTGGCAACAGATAACCTGTCAAGTGTTTGTTCTTTCCTCGGCATGTGCCCAGCAGAGAAAATTGCAAACACTTTTCTTTTTAATTAAACTAAACTTAAAAGGGTGACATGTCACAGACATCTTTTGTGAAAAATCCTTTCCTGGGATTTTTTTCCCTTCTGAGAAGCTGTGGCCTTAGCAACAAAATGTAAACAATGGTTATCTGCTGCTGTGGAATGCAACAGGTGGGTCCATGATTGGTCTCTTGTGGATGTTTGGATTTACTGACCACTCACAGCAGAGCTGCTCTTGCTTTCTGAAGGAACACAGATCTTTGTTATTCATTCTTTCTCTTCTATTCTTAGTTTTGCTAGCCTTCTGAGAACTTTTCCTTCTATTTCTTTTTAGTATAGTTATAATGTAGTATATATATCATAAAATAATAAATCAAGCCTTCTGAACATGAGATCAGCATTCTCACCTCTCTCTTCATCCTGCAACCCTTGTGACCACTGTCACAGAAAAGGGCAGAGGAGGGGCGGGAAAGTCGCCATTTTGGGGTGGAGGGTGGAAAAAAACTTGGATCAGGAGGGGACAAAATGTCTGGGCTGCCACATTGCCGGCACCATTTTGTGGGGTAATGGCCACTGGGGGAGATGAAAGAGGGTATGCGGGCATAGGAAGAAGGTTGAGGGGAAGGTCCAGAGCAGCATGGCCAGTGCCATCCTGGTAAGGGGAGAGTGGAGATCGGGAGGCATCAGGGAGACAGCAGAAACCCTGTGCTGAATAGCGATATCCACCTGCTGATTGCTCCCCAGCCAGGGAAGAGGGTCTAGAGGCTTGGGGAGAGGATGAAGGGAAGGGGTTTGGAACGGGAGACCCAAAACTTTTCCCAAATTTTCCCCTGATTTTTAAATTGAATCATAAATAGAACAAAAAAGAAGAGAAAACATTTTGCCATAAATGGAATGAAAAAGACAATAAAACTTCTCTACTTTAAAATTTCCCTCCATTTATAAAACAAATATCTTGATCCCAACCGTACCCCAAATCTCAAGTGATTAAACTGATTCCCTTGTAACATAAAATATTTGAAAAGATGAACAAAAGCTTTCAAATTCCCCTTTGAAAAATGAATTTCCCGAGCAACTAGGGCTAATGTAACTTGGATATAAATGTCCCATTGTGGAACGAGTTTTGTGCCCATTCTGCAGTCTTTCCACACACAAGTTAAAATGAGAAAACAAAAGTAAAGGGTGACTCTGATTGAAACATACTCACCCAGCAGTGCATCAACAAAGGGTCTCGTGGGGGTGTGTCAAGGAAAGCAATCCTCCAGCTGACGACTTTGGGAGGGTTCCAGGTCTCTCCCTTCAGCGTGCCCAGATAAAATTCAGAGGTTGTCTTAGGCTAGTGGCTGACTCAAAGGCAACTTAGATTGCAGCCATGCTGGAGATGCTCTCCAGGGGTACCAGACGAAGGTCCCTGTTTGGGCGCCACTGTTGTGGTCTGCAGTGGTGGTAGATGCAACTTCCCTGAGAGCATCTTGCACCAACAGGCAGGAGCCATGAGAGCCCCAGCACACACTCACACACTCAGACACAGACACACACACACAGAGACACAGACACACACATGGACCAGGTCGGCAGTGAAGACACCGGAGGTTCCAGGCATGGAGTTCCAATGTGCTTTATTCAGGCAACGCTGAAGAGGTCCAGGGCCAAAGACAAAGCCAAAGGAGGGTGTAGGTTATAAATGAGGAAAAGAGAGGGTGGAGAAGAGCATCAGGGATCCAGTGGTCTGAGGGCTCACGGGTGGTACACACGGAAGGGACCAATAGGAAATGCTAGAGTGGATAGCCAGAGACGTAAACCAATAGGATTACAGGGAAGGGAGAACTCACCAGAACATGAACGTATAAGGGTAAAAGGGGTGGGAAAGGCCAACGGGCCAATAGGGAGGAAAGAATTGGGATAAATTAATATAGTGGTGCAAGGCACCATGGGGGAAGCTTCTTTCCTCACCCTGAGCTGTGAGGAATGCTCGGAGTCTAAGGTGCATCTCTCCAGGGGATTGCTGTTGACCTCTCCTCAGTAAGCTCACAGGTCTGCAAACACACACTGGAGATGTCTGGGGCCATTCATCATTTCTCTGCTCTTCAGCACCGAGGCTACAGACTCTGGCTACAGCTCTGAGCTGGTGCCCATGGCAACCACCCCTGGAAATGGGGCTCCATGGAGCTGCTCTCAGGAAACCCCCAAGAGCTGGGGAGTGCCCCAAAACCACCTCAGAAACGTGAGATACCCCAGCATCTCCTCATGAACATGGAATATCCAAAAACTCACTCAGTAACAGGCTTCCCATCCCTTCATCATCCCCAAACTTTGGCCGTCTCATTCCAGACTCCAACCCACCTCCCCTGTCCCAACCCCAACCTTTCCCAGCAATCCTGGACATCAAGACCCCCTTCCCAAGCTGTATTTCCCCCATTTCACACCTCCCAAACCACATCCCACCAATCCTGCCCCACCCAATGCCCATCTCATCCCTCCTGATCTGCATCCCACTTCACCCAATCTACTTTCAACCCCATTTCACCCCAAGGGGATGTGGAATCGAGGAATTCTAGGGTGGGATTGAGTAGTTTTCAGTAGCATTGAGTAGTTTTGAGCTGTCAGATCAATGCCTCTCATCTTTTGGAGTGCCAAGAAACAAAGAAAACCAAACTAAATACCCCCAAAACCCCCCATATCCTCCCAGATATCTCTCAGAATCCAAGTTTCCCTCAAAACACAAGTAAAACGTGAGGCTTTTGGTGCCTTTGATGAATTGGGTCGATTTCTACCCTGATTATTGGTGTTTTGAAGGAAAGGAGATAAATCAAAAGATAATAAGAGGCAAAGAAAAAGCAACAAAAATCACTTCCCACTGTGTATCACAAGGAATGTGGGTCACCAGGGCTCTGACCATTGTGGGTCCTCCACTGGGGGTGGAGATGGAGCAGTGCATGAAGCTCCACCTGCAGGCAGGGCTCTCATAAGGCCTCCCTAACCGGTGCCTCTGTTGGTGTCGGTTAAAGAATGAGCAGTGAGAGAAGCTCTTCCCACACTGGGGACACTCATAGGGCCTCTCCCCAGTGTGGATGCGCTGGTGGGTGACGAGGGTGGATTTGTGGTTGAAGCCCTTCCCACAATCAGAGCAGCGGAAGGGCCTCTCATCCGTGTGAATCCGCTCATGCAGAAGGAGATTGGAGCTGGTGTGAAACCTCTTCTGACACGTGGGACACTGGTAGGGCCTCTCTCCAGTGTGGATGCGCTGGTGGATGATGAGCTTGGAGTAGCAGTTGAAGCCCTTCCCACAGTCAGGGCAGCAGAAGGGCTTCTCCTTGGTGGGAATCTGCTGGTGGTTTACAAGGGCAGAGCAGCAGCTGAAGCCCTTCCTACACTCCCCACACTCACAAGCCCATTTCCCAGTGTGGATCATATGGTGGCTGAAGAGGGTATTGCCCTGCCTGAAAATCTTCCCACACTCCAAGCATTTGTGGGGCTTCTCCCCATCATGAAGCTGCTCATGGGCCACCAGCTCCGAGCTCTGGCTGAAGCTCTGCCCACCTTCCTGGCTCAGGGTGGGTCTTTCCTCCACAGAGCACACTGGGCTGGGTTTGGAGCCCCTCCTCCTGTGGGATCTCTGGGACTTTTCCTCCCTGTTGGATTCCTGTGCTGTGGAGCTGCTCAAAACAGCCTCTTCCACGAGTTTCTGCTGTGGGGATTTTTCACCCCTGGTCTCCATTCTCAGCTCCTTCTCTGGGGGAGGAAGGACAAGGAGAGGATGGGATTTGCCTCCATGCAAGAGGGAAGGAGAAGGAGATCCCCCCAGTGCATTCCCGGCAGGACGGCGTTGACCCCGGGTTTGTCCTGGAACCAGGGGCCGTGCTGGGCTGGGAGATGGAGCAGGAGAGAGGGGGAAAGGGGCACTGACTTCCTCCTCACCTGCCTGGGCATCCCGGGGAATGTTCCTTTTCCTTGCAGCCTCCTCTTCCATCCAGTCAAGACTTGGGAATGGGAAATCCTGTTTTTGGTGAAAAAAACCAGATGAGCACATTGTTTTTTGTACTGGTTTGAAGGCAAACTGGGGTAACGGTCTAAGCCAGAAAAGCAATTTAAGAGGAAAATGAAGATCAAGGAAATGAGACAGAAAAACTGCCTTAAGCTGACAAAGTCAGGATATAATCTGACACTATATTGGCAAGGGTGGCACCTGCAGTCCAATTAAATGGTGGCTGCAGTCCTGTTGGAGTGATGAACATGATTCTGTCAGAGCAGTGATCCTGTAGAAGGGTCTGGTCTTCCTCTTGATGTGCAGTGGTGGTTCTGGAGCTCTTGTCCTCTGGGAATCCAGTAGGCAAGCTGATCCTGGTGTTGCCAGCCTCAGCTTATATCCAGGTAGGAATGCTTGTATCCTCCCCCTGGGTGGAGCATCCCACAATGGGATGATGGAATTTTATCAGTCCTGCAGTGACACTCAATGGCCCATTCACAGAAGATATCTCCCCTGGAGGGCGTTATCAGGGCTGAGTCATGGAAGAGATAAAGAACACTGCCCCACCTGTTTATAGCAGTTGATGAAGATGGGGATTGAAAACATGCATTTGGTTGCATCTTGCATTGCAAACTAAAACAGTGGGGTAATCCCTGCTCAGGGAGTGAACGCCACCCCCCTTACCCATACTGGCTCAGGTGTAAAACCCCCATCCTGGGAAGGGCACACACACAGGGGACAATGTCACACTTGCCCTGCCCCAGGGGAGGTCTCTGTCCCTGTCACTCAGTTTTTCTCCCCCCCTTTTCTCTTTCTTTTCATCTCTCTCTCTACCTCACATTTAGTGTTCCTCCCCAAGAGGAGCTTTTTTAGGGGGAGAGGAGCCGCGATCACCCCTCGGAAGGGTCCTGGGGGCTCCACGTGGGGATGGCCCGGTACCGACGGGGCAGGACATTGGTTTTGGGGATCCCTGTGAGAGCCGGGGCTGTGTAATGGGGGACCCCCGGGGTGGGGAGAGGGGAAGGGGCGATACTGGAGGTGGGGGAACCCGTGGCAGCCCGGAAATGAGGCGGGGACAGGACCCCCTGACCCTGACAGGGGTGTCCTGGGGTGACTTCATGGTGCTCGTACCCCACCGGTCTCTTTAGCCCAGAAATGAGTTCTGCACATTTAAGGCTGGTTCTGAGAGCAAAGGGAAGGAGGAAGAAGCTGCAGTTTGTTTTCGGAAACTGCAGTCACTCCTCTGCGTTCTGGCTCCTGGATGGACTAATATCAGGACAGAGGTCTCCTTTGATTTGAAACAGTTTTTAGGTCTCTGAGGCAGAGAAGTTCCCTGGATTTGATTCTTCTTTTTCTTTGGAGCTGTTTAAACCTGCTCTGGACTGAACAACCAGAATACCACCGGCAGCTCCCACCTGAGGCCCACCGGATGGGCCTGGGCCTAGGCATTTCCAGCGCTGGACAGACTGATAAGAGACAGATAATAGACTGAGAAGAGAGTGATAAGACACTGACAAGCCACTGATAAGACGCTGAGTGTGCGGAGCTACAACCCAAGGAGGGACTTTCGGAGTTTGTCATCTATTTTGGAGCAGCAGGAAGTTTTATTGCTTAATATTGTTCAATTTTTGTGCTGGTGAATGCTTTTCCTGTAAAGTAAAGTTTTTTCATACTTTTCTCCCCGGAAATATTTTCCCGCACTGGCTGAGGGTGGGGCTGCTGAATCGGCATTCAAGAGGAAACTCCTTTTGGAGGGTTTCTCCCAAATTTGCCCTAAACCAGGATAGGGTGGTGGAAAGAAGAGGGAACCCCAAGTGGCTGGATTGAGGGGAGGCTGGAGAGGGGGACCTTGGGACCCCAGAACCTCCCAGAATCCAAAAGCAGGACCCTGGAGAGGAGGGATCCCCAGGACCCATGGGATCCCCACCAGCCCTGAGATGGGGGACCAACCATAACCCAAGAGGGATGAGACTGGAAATGGGAAACTCCTGGTGGCTTTTTTTGATTCACTCTTGATTTTTGGACATCAGGTGACTTCTAGAAATGGACATGGGTTGGAGGAGTCCGCAGCCCAAGGCATTCACACCTTGTTTTTCCCCAAACCAAGATTTTCCCCAAACCTTCCCACTGTGACATCCCCCCTGTCCCGCTCTGGGTGAGCTCAATCCCAAACCTGACCCCAATCCTGGTCTCAGTCTCACTCCATGTTTAGACACACTCACAGTTCTGTATTATTCTCATCCATGTTCAGACACACTCACAGTTCTGTATTATTCTCTATGCCAACCACAGCCCAAAAGTTAATCCCATGTCTAGCCTTAACCCCCATCAAGTTCTAATCCAATCTCAGCCCCAACTCCAAGCCCAGCCCCAATTCCAGCCCTTTCCAAAATCCTCAGCCCCAAACCAAATCCCAGGTTCAGCCCTTCTGAGGGTTTGGGGGTATCTCTGTCCCTCTGACCCCGATGATGTTTGGGTGGGGTCACAGCAGGGCTGAGAGGGACAGAGACCCCCCCGACCTCCCCAGGTGTGAGAAGGTTGGAGAGCACCCCCAGCCCCGAGCACCCTCAGCGGTGAGAGGGACACAGAGCCCCTGGTCCCCAGCCCTGCACAGGCATTGCCTGAGGCCAGAGGGATGGAGACCCCCCGAGC
Source organism: Zonotrichia leucophrys gambelii (assembly GCF_028769735.1). Taxonomy (NCBI): domain Eukaryota; kingdom Metazoa; phylum Chordata; class Aves; order Passeriformes; family Passerellidae; genus Zonotrichia; species Zonotrichia leucophrys. The sequence continues at coordinate 43,495 of NW_026992318.1, read as the reverse complement.
ATCCACCAGGGTGAGGGGACAGAGACCCCTGAACATCCCCTGGGCTGAGAGGGACAGAGACTGCCCCAAGCACCCCCTGGCACAGGGGTGAGAGGGAGGGAGACCCCCAAGGCATTTCCTGGGTGAAAATGATGGAGACCCCCTGGGGAATGGCCTGGGGTGACAGGGAGAGAGACACCCCTGGGAAATGCCCTGGGGTGACAGGGACAGGGAAACCCCCTGGGGAATGGCCTGGTGTGACAGGGACAGGGACACCCCTGGGAAATGGCCTGGCATGATAGGGACAGCAAAAACCCCCCCCAAACCCCTCCCAAGCATCTCCCAGTGCGAGAGGTACAGAAACCCCTTGAGCATCCTCTGGGCACTGGACAAAATAAACTTGGCAGAAATCAAACTTGACTCTGCAAAACCACTTTGAAGAATATAGGGTCTTTCCACAAGTAACTTGGGATGAAAGCGCAAACAAATCCCAAACATGAATAAACTGACAATCCAAGCAGTGATGTGGAAATTCCAATATTCATTGCTTCCTGCACAGCTCCAGCTCAGCTACTGGCCAGTTCCGATAACAGGAAAGTGGAAATTTGGCCCAATACAGATTTTTAAAAGGAAGGGAATGCTCTGTGTAGATGTCACAAAGGTGACAGGGATAAAGAGAAAAATGATTCTCACATTTGGTAAAGCTCCCAAACCTGGGAATTTAGGACTTATTCAGAAATTTTGCTACTTGAGCAAGGCTTCTTGTGGCACTTTTAGCTGCGTTGCGTTCCTCACCATGGGGTGAATGAACCTTGTCAGTCTCACTGGTAACGTTTGCTCTCTTTCCTCCAGTGATTTTAACAACTTTATAAGGAAAGACAACAAATTATTTTCTTTACACTGGCCACCCATAAAAGCCATTTTCCTCATCATTTCTCCCATAAGTTCCACAAGAGGAAGCAGGAACTGTGTCCAAGTTTCCAAGAGTTCTTCCAGAAAGAACCACAACCTGCTCTTTGGAGGGAACCATGCTGTTGTCAAAGGCACTGGGGGTCAGAGAACAGTGCCCTGAACTCACTGTGCCAAAATAATATTGCAATATGGTCAAGAAAATTTTTGGAGAGATGCCTCTGCCCCAATTATAGTGCTAATGAGGCCAAATCCAAGGTGGATTTTACTGAACACTAAATGTGAGGTAGAGAGAGAGATGAAAAGAAAGAGAAAAGATGAGAGAGGAAGGGAGTGACAGGGACAGAGACCTCCCGTGGAGGGGGCCAAGTGTGACATTGTCCCCTGTGTGCGTGGTCTTCTCAGAGTGGGGGTTTTACAGCTGAGCCAGTTTGGGTAAGGGGATGGTGTTCACCCCCTGAGCAGGGATTACCCCACTGTTTCAGGTTGCAATGCAAGATGCAACCAAATGCATGTTTTCAATCCCCATCTTCATCAACTGCTATAAACAGGTGGGGCAGTGTTCTTTATCTCTTCCATGACTCAGCCCTGATAACGCCCTGCAGGGGAGATATCTTCTGTGAATGGGCCATTGAGTGTCACTGCAGGACTGATAAAATTCCATCATCCCATTGTGGGATGCTCTGACCAGGGGGAGGATCCAAGCATTCCTACCTGGATATAAGTTGATTCTTGCAACACCAGGAGCAGCTTGCCTACTGGGTTCCCAGAGGACAAGAGCTCCAGAACCACCACTGGACATCAAGAGGAAGACCAGACCCTTCTACAGGATCACTGCTCTGACAGAACCACATTCATCTCTCCAACAGGACTGCAGTCACCATTTAATTGGACTGCTGCCTCCACCCTGACCAGCAGGGTGTCAGGTTATATCCTGACTCTGTGAGTTTAAGGCAGTTTTTCTGTATCATTGCTTTGATCTTCATTTTCCTCTTAAATTGTGATTCTGGTTTAGACCCTTTCCCAGGTTTGCCTTCAAACCAGTACAAAACTCAACGTGCTCATCCCTTGTTATTCTCCTAAAACAGGATTTCTCATTCCCAAACCTTTGCAAGATGGAAAAGGAGGCTGTGAGGAACAGGAAAGATCCCCAGGACACCCAGGCAGGTGAGGAGGAAGTCAGTGCCCCTTTCCCCCTCTCTCCTGCTCCATCTCCCAGCCCAGTACGGCCCCTGGCTGCAGGACAACCCTCCTGCCAACACCATCCTATCGGAGATGCGCTGGGGGGATCTCCTTCCCCTTCCCTCTGGCACGGAGCCAAATCCCATCCTCTCCTTGTCTTTCCTCCCCCAAACAAGAAGCTGAGAATGGAAACCAGGGAGGAAAAATCCCTGCGGAAGAATCTCGGAAGAACCGAGGAAGGGGCTATTATGAGTGACTCCAGGGCACAGGAATGCAACGGGGAGGAAAATCCCCAGAGATTCCACAGGAGGAGGGGCTCCAAACCCAGTCTGGGGTGCTCTGAGGAGGAAAGACCCACCCTGAGTCAGGAAGGTGGACAGAGCTCAAGCCAGGGCTCAGAGCTGGTGGCCCATGAGCAGCTTCATGATGGGGAGAATCCGCACAAGTTCTTGGAGTGTGGGAAGTGCTTCAGGCAGAGCAACCACCTGATCAGCCACCAGATGATCCACACCATAGCAACAGGGGGCTGGTGATGGTTGCCATGGAAACTGATCAGAGCAACAGGGGGTTTGTGATGGTTGCCATGGAAACTGACCATAGCAACAGGGAGCTGGTGAGGCTTGCCATGGAAACTGACCATAGCAACAGGGTCCTGGCCATGGTTGGCTGTTAAGGATCAGATTTGTCACAGGCCCTCAGAGGGATTCCATGGGGACTTTCCAGGAGTCTCCAGGCTGTTCCAGAGCTGGAATGTCACAGGCACAGAGAGGGGCTCAATGGACACCTCCCAGGACTTTCTGGGGATGGTAAGGAGCCCTGTGGTCAGAGGCAGTCACAGACATTCCATGGGGACATCCCAGGGCACCTTGGGCTGCAAAGGCACCGATCTGTCACAGGCACTCACGGGGGCTCCATGGTGACATCCCAGGAGTTCCCAGGCTGCCAAAGAGCCGGGATGTCCTAGACTGTCACAGGGGTTCCTGTCATGGGCACAGTGGGAGCTTCAGTCAAAAGCTTCATTTCTTTATTGAAGAAATTACTGCTGAAACCTGAGGTGCAGAAAGTACACCCAACAGCCACCATGGATCCTCAAACCTTTGCAAGGCTCCTAGACTGTTAACATTTCTTCTAAGAGAGGAGACTGGGAAGAGCTGGATCCAATCCCAGCTCAAGAATTTGCCAAAGGTTTATGTGTAAAAGATTGGACAGGTGGAATTGAACTTTAACCCAATTTGTCCCAGAGGATTAATGATGGAATACCAGATATATATATTTAAATACAGGTCTGATTGATTCTGATCATGATCGGACAGAAAGATTTTAACCCGAGTTATTTACTCTACAGTTCAGGAGCTTTATCAATTATTAGAATATAGTGCTCTAGGAAGCAATTTTGAAGTCAACAGTTTGGTCTATGACATCAGAGAGTTTGTTGTGGAAGTCAACAGCATCATAGAGGGGATTCTGTGACATCACAGAGCAGGCTGTGGCACCATGGCATGGCTGGATAACATCATAGAGCTGGCTGTGAGGTTCAAAGTATGTGCTGTGATATTAAAGAGTGCCAGTATGACATCACAGAAAAGGTCTCGTGGCATCACTGAGGGGTTTGTGACATCACAAAGCTGTCTGTGACATCACAGTGTGAGGCAATAGAGCAGACATTGCCATCATCGAGGGTGGCTCGGTGACATCAGAGAGTGGGTTGTGACATCACTGGGTGGCTGTGTAACATCATAGAGCAGGTTGTGAAATCACAGAGACTTCTGTGACATCACAAAGCAGATGTAGCACATCATAGGGTGACATCTCATAGTTAGCTGTGTGAGATCACAGGGGCTGTGTGACAACCTAGAGTGGGCTGTGACATCACTGGTGGCTGTGTGACATTGCAAAAGAGCTGTGTGGCATCATAGGGGCTGTGACATCACAGGGGGTTGAGTGACATCACAGGTGACTGTGTGACATCACAGGAGCTGTGTGAGGTTACTGGGGAGGTCACTCTGCCCCGGCCCCCCTCACAGTTCCCCCCCAGAGCAGTCCAACCCTGCTCGTGCACAGCGGGGTCCCCTGTCCCCCCTGTCCCCCTGCCCCCGGCCCCACAGCCTCCCCCAGAGGATGTTCCACGAGATCGACCCCAGAGCCTGACACGGGGATGGGGGCCCGGGGCCCAGTGCCCTGGGAGTGGCACAGGGGGACAGGGACCCCCCGGCAGCATCCCCATGTCCCCCAGGGCCAGAGCCTGGGCCAGGGCTCCTTCACCCTGATACCAATGAGGCCTTGAGAGCGCTGAAAAAATCCCCAGCAAGGGAGCAGCAAAAACCAGATTTAATATTAAGGGACAGCAGCACAAAGTTCCTTGGCAAGAGTCACTCTGCTCCTGACCACACACTTCAGGCACACCAAAGAAACAAAGCAGCAACAAAACCAAACAGAATCCAGGCAATCAAACCAGAAATGAGCTGAGAACTGTCCCAGTGTGTGTGAGACACAAGGACAGTGGGGGCAAGGATAAAATGAATAAAGAAATAAAAGCTTGACAGAGGTCAGTCAAACTTAACAGGACTTCACTGATACCTTAACCTTAACTGATACCTTCAACTTCACAATTTAGGAAAAGAACAGAGCTTAACAGTATTTAACCTCACTTACAACCAATGACTTAAGGATTTAATAGTGGAATAACATTAAACAATATTCAACTTAGCTTATAATATAGTAAACTTTGCAAAAAAAACCCTCTTAATACCATTTAACTGAAATTATTTGTCATGATGTAACCTCACTTACAGGCCTGACTGACTCAGCTATCCAAGGCACTCCAAGCCCTCAGAGAGCAGCATTTCTGCCACATTTCCCCAGCACAGGCACTCCTGTGTGCACACAGACACAAAGAGTCAGTGCAAGGCACCTGTGAGAATTCCCCTGAGGGCAGGAAATTGCTCCTGTGGATGCTTTGGCATCTCCCCAGCGGAAAAGGGTTGAGCCTGGAGGATGGGGGATCGGCCCAGGCTCCATCGTTGTTCAGGATCCCGAGTGCAGCAAACGGGAGAGTTCCTGCTGGGAGAGGCCCCACTCAGAGGGAGTCGCTGGCCCAGGAGAGCTCCAAGGGCTCCTTTTGGAGCGCTGTTTGCAGGGCCCCAAGAGAGGGGCTTCAGTCCCAGCAATGGTTCATCCTGGCTGCACTTGGCACCAACAGCTTTCTTTGGCAGTGTGAGAACAGGGATGTTGTGCCACTGAGGGAACAAAAACAGTTCCCAGGGCTGCTCCTACAGAAACCAGGAGCTGGTTGGGCAGCAGCAGTGCTGGAGCAGACAGTGTTTGTGATGAGCTGCAGAGGAGCTGAGCCCAGGGGCTGTTGGCCAAGGCTGAGGCCCAAGGAGCATTTCTCAGCTGGCAGGGCGGCCTGAGAAGGGGAGGGGGGAATGCAGCAGCACAGGGCCATGGAACCAAGGGACCATTGTGACACTGTGGGGCCTTGTGAGACCAAGGGACCAGTGTGACACTGTGGGGCCTCATGGAATCATGGAGAGCACTGTGACATTGCAGAGCCTCATGGATCCAAGGGGACTGTACTGACGCTGTGCGGGCTCCATGGAATGCAGGGATCATTGGGACACTGAGAGGCCCCGTCAAACCAAGGTCCATTGTGACACCTGGGGCCTCATGGAACCATGGAGACCATTATGACACTTTGTGGTGTCATGGAACCAAGCGGCCATTGTGACACTGTGGGACTCCATGGAACCAAAGGTTCATTGTGACATTGCAAGGCCTCGTGGAACCATGCAAAGACAATTAAGACACTTTACAGCCTCATGGAACCAAGGGGCCACTGTGACACTGAGGGTCACCATGGAATCACAGAGACCATTGTGACACTCAGGGCACTCATGGAGACCATTGTGACACGATAAGGCCCCATGGAATAAGTCAAGCGTTGTGATACTGTGAGGCCTCAAGGAACCAGTGAGATCATTGTGACCCTGGGAGGATATTGTGGGGCCTCGTGAAACCAAGAGGCCTTTGTGACACTGCAGGGCTGCATGGAACTAAAGGTCCACTGCAGGGCCTCATGTCATCAGTGGTCCATTGTGACACTGGGCAACCAAAGGAGACCATTGTGACACTGCAGGGCTGCATGGAACCAAAGCTCCAGGGCGACACAGAGTGGTCTCCTGTCATCAATGGTCCATTGTGGCACTGTGGAGCCAAAGGAGACCATTGTGACACAGCAAAGCCCCAGGGTCCAAAGGTCCATTGTGACATTGCAGACCTCATGGAACAGAGGAGTCCCATGACATTGTGGGGCCTGGGGAGCCACAGAGACCATTGTGACACTGCAAGGGCTCATGGAATCCTTGGGACCATTGTGACACTGTAGGGCCATCTGACACCTGGGGGCACTGTGACACTGTGGGACCCCATGGATCCAACGCACCAGTGTGACACTATGGAGCCCCATAAAACCAAGGGAACACAGAACAGGTCTGACTGGTTTGGCTTCCCATGGACTGCCTGACTGGTCCAGGTGACCTTTGCACGTTGAGGTTCACTTCTCATGTGCTGCTGAAACACTGGGGCTCTGTGCTTTCCTTCCCAATGGAAAAGCACTGTCCTTCTACTCCAGGTACCCATGGCCAGAACTGGGATTTCACCTCCAAAGTTCCTTATATCCAGGAATTCTTCCCATCGGAATATTGCCAGGACAAGTCTGGCTGGCAGTAGTTTCACAAGGGTCACCTCTCATCTGTCCCCAAAACACTGGGGGAGCCTCTATGCTCTTCTTCTCATGGGAGAGAACTGTCCTGCTTCTCCAGGTGCCCATGGCCTGAGATTGCGTTTCCACCTCCAAAATTCCCTAAATCCAAAATCTGCTATTACTGACATGTCTAGCTGACCTTGGCCTAGTGAGGCTCTCACCTGCCTTCCAAACCTTGAGGCTCTGTGCTTTCCTTCCCATGGAAAAGGACTAAAGAACTGTCCTCCTCAGCCAGGTGCCAATGGCCACAATTGGGAATTCACCTCCAACACTGCCTCTTGTGACAGACTGGAGGAGATTGTTGGCTCTAAACATTTTGTGTGTGGGGGAGGAAGGGGCAGGTCCAGCCTTGCCCTGCCCTGTAAGCCCAGCCCTGCCCTGCCCTGTGACCCCAATCCCCCCAGGGGCCTCCAGTGGGTTTACGGTTTCTACCTGACCCACGGCACACCGAACCCCCAGCACCGCCGTCCCACCCTGGGCACTGGGGCCCTCTTGGGTGTATTCAGTGCTGCTGCTGTACTCGGGGCACCGTAAACCCTGCTAGGGACCCGTGTCCCCCCACTGCAGGGATTGTGCAGGACTCACACCGCCCCGATTCTCCACGCACCCGGAGCTCCGTTCGGGGTTTGTGTGCCAACTCACCAATTCATCTGCCACCTTTACTCGAGTTTGGTGCACAGGAAAAACACCAAGCAGATATTCGTAAGAGGTCAAAATGACACAAAATTCTACTGGCAAAGTGCAAAAAATCAAGAACTTTGGAAGAGGATTTAATGCAACATCAAATTACACATAAAACACTTATCATAGCAGTAACTTCATTAACTTAGCCCATTTATCCTGGAAACATTAAAACACGTAAGCTGTTAGGGTATCCAAAAATGTTCCATATAAAGAGCATTAGAAGGAGAAGAAGGAGAGAGAGACAGAAAGACAGAAGCTCTATAGAAAGACACACATATGACTAACAGCTCCTAGGGTTCCAGTGTGGGTGAGACACAAACCCCAGGAGAAGGCAGAGTCCATACCAGGGGCTCACCTTGTGCTCTGTGTTTTTAAGCCCCCGGGCCCTTGTGAGCCTCCCCCAGGTGGGATTTCTGATCGCACAGGCAATCAGGGCTGGGTTAGTGCTGTCCCCACTGTGTGACTGAGTGACAGCTCATCCCACGGTGTCTCAGGACATTGATCTCATCCAGCCTCTGACAGTGACCATGGTGACACAGGGGAACCTCATGGAACCTTGGGTCAGTTGTGACAATGTGGGTCCAAGGACACCACGGTGACACTGGGGAACCTCATGGAACCATGGGTCAGTTGTGACAATGTGGGTCCAAGGACACCACGGGAGATGTCATAGACAGGTAGAATAATGATAAAAGAAAAGCCTTTTGAAATGAAGCCTTGTTCGGCCATATCAATAGCTGGCCTATCATCTCTTCTGAGTGCAACTAAGCAGTTACAAGTTCCATGTGAAGCTATTGCGAGAATGAGACTTTGTGACCAGTCTATTCTGAGGGTGAAAAACAAATGCACCTGCAACAAGGGATTTCTCCCATGAGACTCAGTGAAGAGAACAGGTAAACAATACAATATAGAGATTTGATGCACAAGTAAAATCTCTTTTATTAACCAATAATCGACTAACTATAAGAAATCTATGAACAAACTAAAGGTGCACACAAGGTCTGTTAAACTGTGTAAAATGAGTTGTATGAATAAAGAATAAAGAGTTCTTCTCCATCTTAGCTTAGTCCTTTGGGATTTCAGTTCCCCCCTTCTTGACGGCTTTGGGTTCCCCCTTCTTTGGGTCTTTGGCTTCCTTCTTCTCTGAGATTTTGGCTTCCTTCTTCTCTGGGATTTTGGTTTCCTTCCTCTCTGATGCTTTGGTGTCCTTCTTCTCTGAGATTTCTTCCCTTCTATGTTTGCTTTCCTCTCTCTGGATTGCTTGATTTCCTCTTCTCTGGGATTTTGATTTCCTTCCTCTCTAGGATTTTGGTTTCCTTTTTTGGGATTTCGGTTTCCATATTCTCTCGGGTCTTGGTTTTCCCCTTTGCTGGTATTGGAGGTTGCTTCCCAACAGAGACACTCTTCTTTCCCTTCTTCTGCCTCTCTTCCTCCTTCCTCCTCTCTTCTTCCTCTATGGCTTTTGCCTCCTCCTTGACCTTTTGAGCTGGCTCCTTCAGCTCCCTTCTGCAGACAAAATAGGAAACATGGCTGAGTCCCACCAGAACCTTGGGCTCCCTAGTCCTGGCTGGCCCTGCACTTCATTCCTTGACCCTGAGGCCATTTCCGTGAATTCTCCTCAACCCACAGAGGCTGGGAACATCCCAAGTGAGGGCATTGGTGGAAGGGGACCTCCAGGACCAGCCAAACCTGAGCTTTGCCATCATAAGGTGTTGGACTGTGCAAGCTCCCTCTGAAGGCACAGCCAGACCCCTCCAGCCCCTGCCAAAGGCTGATCCAGCAGCTCTCTGCGCTGGTGCCTGGAAACGCCCTTTGTCTCTTGGCTTCCCAGTTTAAAGCAGAGCACAGATTGCTGACATCTGCTTAGCTCTCCTACAGTTCTTACTCAGCTCATTCAGCCCCCTTCTCCCTGGGCATAGCTGAGGCATGATTTTAAAGAGTTCAGATTTCAGCTGAGGGTTAGAAGCAATTCCCATTGATCAGGATGTAAGTTAGATAGGCAGACCATAGGTTAATGATTATGAGATGCTTAAGCTGGAGCTGATTGTTCTATTGTTTACCATTAGGAGCATCTTTCTAGAGGGAAGTGGAGGAAGTGAACTGTTATAAGAACATCTTGAAACCAGTAGAACAATGGTTAGCACCTGGGCTTGATGTCAATCAATCACTAAGTTGGGGACCTTGGATGGTGCCAGAGGGTCACAGAGACCTGATAAAGACCACTGACCCACTTCGAGACCATTGACCCAGTTCAAGGGAAGAATTGCACAGGAGTGAAGGACCAATGACCTCATTTGAATACAGAGCAGGGATGGGAGGTGCTGGGGTTGTGCAGATGTATTGTATGTAAGATCTTGGGAAATAAAGAGAGGGCAAAGAACCTTGGACAGCGCGGTCACGCCTTTTAGGGACGGCTCTGGTGCCACCCGCTGGTGTTAATAAACATCCCACAATCTAACTTTAATTAGTTAGAGAGTCTCTGTCCGTGATCTTCAGTTTTAACGACTCCTAGCCTGCTCCTTCATGAGAACAATCCTATCAGTCAGAAAGCAAAGGCTGCAGGAACTCCTTCCTGCAAGACAGGCTCTTGTCCAGCGCGAGTTTCCTGCTGGAACCCAGCTGGGACCAAGCAAACCAGTGCTGGCTGCCATGGAAACCATTGGAAGCAGCCTCGTCCATCTCCTCCCCATGAAACCAACTTCAGCCTGGCCTGAAGAAGTCCTGCTGCACAGGCTTGCTTTAAGCAGCCTCCACTCCCAGCTCCACACTTGGCCTGTGTGTCCTGAGCTGGGCTGCCTTGCTGGAGCTGAGCTTCTCCTGTGCTGCCTGATAGGGCTGCAGCTGCAGGGGAGCCTAAAGGACAGGAGCCTTTCTGGCTGCTGTCCCACCATAAGGAGAACCCTGGCAGGTCAGCATTGCAAGGACTTCATCTGTGGCAGGAGCAGGACCCAAAGCAAGGTTTGCTCTGTGCCCCACGCCTGCCCATACCACAGTCCCACTGTTCTGGTGAAGAAGGCAGATGATGAAGAAGATGCCACTCAACACCATGGACTTCAAGACACCTCTAGAGGTGGTGCCAAGGCAAGCCCAGAGCCCAGCTCCCTGCAGGCAGCAGCTAAGCCAGCAGGGCTCAGCACTCAAATAGAGAAGAAGATGTTCTGTCTCAACAGAAGAAGGTCCTTCCTCTCTTGGCAGCCAGGGAGCTCAGAGTGGCCATCCCTGTGTTGCTGCTGGCCTTTGCTCTGCAGCTCCTCTGAGCTCAGAGGCCTTGGAGCAGGGAAGCCCTGCAGGGACAATAACCCATCGCAGAGCAGGAACCCATGGAAGGCTGACTCACCTGTCCCTGAGAGGGGCATGAGAGCCACAGTTGATCTCCTGGGGGCTCAGGGAGGAGCTGACACATGAGGCCACTCTGGGCACCAGCACGTCGGAGGTGGAGCCTCCCTCCATGTGGCACAGGTCTGGGATATTGCAGGTGGTGTTGAGGTGGCCAGAGAGGGTGGAGGAGACCTGCTCGCTCTGTCCTGGCTGCAGCATACCTGGCAGTGGCAGGATACTGAAAGCCTGGATGGAAGACAGGAGAGATTGAGGTGTTGAGCATGGAAATGGAGGCAGAAGAGCATCTTGGAGCAAAGTGCAGCTGTAGCCAGAGGGGCCTATTCCCCAAACACTGCCAGAATCACCCTCACCTCATCCTGCATCCATGCCATTTGGCCAGTGCAGGGACCAGGGGAAAATCTTCTCCCATACTCATGGGTCAATGCATTAATTAGTACATGACATGAAAGTGAACTGGGATGGCTCCTGGCAGTAGAAATTCTCTCTGATGCCCAACTTGCCCTTAAAAAGTTTCAAAACTTCCTGCTTTTAGAAAAGGAGGAGACTCAGAGTGAGAGCTCTTGGAGCTGAGGGAAGGAGTCCAGCCCAGCTCATCTGACTCCTGAGGCTCTTCCCCTCTCTCTCTGATTTAAATGCTTCTTTCTCAAGGTGCTACAGCAAAAACTCCTGCAAAAATTTCCTATGGAGCACCTGAGGAGTTCCAGAGGGAGCAGTGCCCTCCACAGGTGCTGCACAGCATCCTTGGGCAGCCCTACAACGTGTCCTGCACGGCCTCTCCAACAAGCAGCTGCTCCAGCAGCACCTTGCGATGGCCTGCAGGGATGGGAGACCCCTCTGTGGCCAATGCTGAGGGCCCCCAGTGGCACTGGCAGCTCCAGCCCTGCTTGCCACACTGACAATGGGCAAGGGAGACAGATTCCCTCTTGCCTTCTCCGCTCCCAGGGCAGTGTGCGCCACGCCCAGGGAGCACCTGAATCCCTCCAAGCCTCGAGGGAGGCGAGGGTGCTCAGGAGTTGGTGCTGGCACCCAAAAAACAAGCCATTTTCTATGCTGGGAAGAAGAGACAGCCCCTCTGCAAAGTCTCCCTTTGTCAGACAGCTCCAGGGCCAGCAGTGCAATAGCAGCTCTGGGTGAAAGCAGAGCCCTGCAAACAGGGAGTCTGGCTGCCTTGGGAAGAGGCTCCATGGAGATCAGGATCATCCCAGCTTGCTCTGGGAGGGAAGCTGGAGGTGTTACCATGATAATGCAGAGAAAAGCCTCATCTTACATGGGGAAGGAAAGAAGGCAAAAAAATCCCATACTCAGCACAGGCCTGTAGGATCTGAGCCAGCTTCTCCAAGGAAAACTCTCCTATTTCTCCCTCCCACACAGCCCATGTCCAGCCACTGGCCCTGCTGCCCAGCCCACTGTCAGGGCACAGCAGAGCAGGGCAGCAAAAAGGGAGCTCAGCATGAGCAGGACTTGGTGCTGGCAGGCTGGGGAGGCAAAGCAAGCAGTAGGTGTACAAGAAAATCTACCTCTGCTCCTGAAGATTGGCTAAAATCCTGCACTTCTTTCAGGGCTCTGGCTGCCTCCTCCTTTCCAGTCCTGAAGTGCCTCCATCGAGTTGCTGGGCAATCCAGACTGATTCTCCTCTCCTTCGGTGGCTGGGGTTTGAATTTAGGTGGGTGGAGCTCATCTCTGAAAAATAAATAACTATGAACAGGGACCTGCAGTGGGAGGGAGGGAGGGACACCTGCACGAGCAGCTCCTGGCCAGGATGCAGCCCCTGGGTGGGTGCTGGCACGTTGAACTGAGAAATGGTTTAATCCAGCCCTTCCCAATCCAGGCTGGGGCAGGTCTGTTCTAAAGGCAGCCCAGGGATGACACTGAGGTGCTGCAGCAGCTGCAACTGCTTGCACTGAGCAACTACAGAGGACAGGCATTAACACCTGGTGGGGATGCAAAAAGCACAGTGGGAGAGGGAAAGACAGAGAAGACAGCAAAAAGGTGAGATTTGAGACACCGAGGGGCAGACCCAGCCAGTGCCCAGCCAGCACAGCCCACCCAGTGCCCAAGGCCAGAAACTCTGCAGCTCCACCAGGGATTTATCAGGAATGTTCCCCTGACACCGTTGGGGGGTTGGTTGACATATTCTAACACTCCCAAGTGACTCAGGTCGCATTCCCCATCCATCCATCCTTCCGTCCATACATACACAGGCTGTGGTGCTGGGATCCTGCCAAGCTCTGCCAGCCTTGGGCTTGGGGAGATTTCCGCCAGCCGTCCTGAGCTCCGTAATTGTGCTCTCTGTTCCAGGAAGCAAGCAAGAAAGATTTTAAGATCCCCAAAACAAACCACAACAGAGAAAACCTAAAAAACCTTCAACAGCTCAACCCTGCTCAAGTAATTTCTTTAGGGACAGCTACCACTCTCCAGCTGAAATGCTGGGCTTTTGGGGAAAAAGAAAATTACATGTTCACCTCCAAATCGAAAAGGATTAAGAGAACCTTTCAAACTAAAAATTATTGGCCCAAAGCTTTTATTTTTGCAAGAAATCTCTAGGTAAGACCAGCCTGACAGTTAAACAACTGGTTCTTCTGGTGGGGAGAAACCCTCCTCTTTAAGGGAAGCAGCCTGATAGTTAAAAGCAACTGTTTGGTCAAACTTCAGGCTCCCTGGCACAGCCTGCATTGCCTTTCCTTCCTGTTCACTGATTTACAGGCAGTGCCACGATGGCCCGGGTTCAGATGTTTGGTGCCATCCAAGGAATTTGGCATTCCCATTTCCATATGTTTTAATCGAAGTTTCAATCCTTTCAACCAGTCTTCAAATGCCAGCTTTCCTTTCTTTTACAGAAAGCTCAAGGTTCCTAGAAGACTTCTGACATCCTCTTTTGTGCTCAGAGAGATGACATTTTCAAACAGATGTTTCCAAAGTTAACAGCATTTGAAAGAATAATGAACTCAAATGCCCCTGGATTCCAGCTTATCCCAGCTCCATTCTGTGTCAGACAATGAGATTCCCACCTCTAAGGCAGGAGCTGTTTGTGCCCCCCATCCCTCCTGTCCTTCTCCCCAGCAGCCTGTGTCTGTTTTCCCCAGCAGAATCCCTGTCCCTGTGCACCCTGCCAGGAGCAGCTGCACACAGGCTCACATCTCCCCTTGCCCTCACCAGGGGGTTTCTCTCATCCCCGAACACGCCGATGAGAACGTCGGTGCGATGAGTGCCCAGGGCCTGCACTGCCACCACAACTGGGATCTCTGCTGTGCTCTGGGGCTGCACAATCCCACAGGGCTTGGGGCTGGAGTAGAGCACAGCAGAGTCCTCCTTGCGTTTCTGGAAGGGACACAATGAAATGCAGATTCAGAGGGACCTCTCAAGAAACTTTAGGCTCCTTAACATCCACCACAACAGCAACTTACACACACCTTTAAAACTCCCCAGGACAAAGGTCAAAGGCACAAACAAGATGCAAGAATTGTAGGCTTAGCACTCCCAGGGGATCCTGCAAGGAGGCTGCCAGCACAGGCAGTGGTGTCTGTGGGTGCAGCAGCTTTTCACAACCCTCTAAGATCTCCCACAGGAAAACACCCTGAGGACTAGAACATCAGCTGTTTCCTCAGGAGCTTCAACTGCCTCCTAAAGTTTACAGTTGGGTAGGATCCTGTTCTCAGCAGATCTTTAAGACTGAATAGAAAGCAGCAAGGTCTTATCCAAACCCTTTTTTCCCCTAATAGTCTCCTCAGGAATATTTGACAGGAGGAGGTGGATGTGATGCCAAACCTGGGGAATAAGCCCGTAGCAGCCAGGAAGGTGGCTGGGATTCCTAATGAGGATCTTCCTCTCATAAGGCACCTTCAGGTGGCACTCATCACACAGCAGCACTGGGGAGGACACTTGGAGCTCAGGAACGAGACATCTGGACAAAGAGATGACCCCAGGACAATCAGAGATACTGAGAGAATGGAGAATGCCTACCCCCAAAGATTGTGAAATGGAGCAGAACACATTGGTCACTGTCAAATTCACATTGAAGAGCCCTACAGGGATAAATTGCCTTCTACCTCTTCCCACTCCAACATGTCTTGTCAAGGAGGGGCAAACCCTGAGAGGCAGCACCGAGACGCTGCCAAGTGCCCCAGGCAGAGCACTTTGCCCCACAGCTGCCTCAGCCCCTCCTTTGCCCAAGAAGGGTTGCAAGGACTCCTGGAACAGTCCCAGTGACCCACGAGCTCTGGGGGAGCCTTCCCAACAAGGATCAGTGCTCGCTAAGGCTCAAGGAACACACAGCTCCCGTGTCTCAGTAAAAATGACTCCCTTCTCTGCCATGAACACAGCTCCCTGCCGTAAAAACCTCAGCATCTTTGCCCGCCAGCCCTGAGGCACGAGACCAGCAGCTGCCCCACAGAGGGGCTGATCAGCCCCTGCCAGGCCCTGCAGCTCCCTGGCTCCTTCACTGCACAGCTCCAGGCACTGCCTGGCCCCAGCTCCACCTGCTGTACACAATGGCAGCCCAGGCACTGCCTGGATGGCTCTGCCTGGCACAGGGAACAGCACCAGGGAGCTGCATCCCTCTGGGCATCACACTGACACCCACAGCAGCACAGCAGCATGGAATTCTGCTGCAGCAACAACCACTTTTGCTCTCAACTCTGACAACATTAAAGCTCAAAATGGGATGCACAGGGAAGGACAAAAACTGGAGCTGACCTGCCACATCAAGGGCTGCTTTCCCCTTGTCAGACCTTGCCCTCCCCACTCTTGCTGGGAGCCATTCCCCCTGCCATGTGCCCTCATGGACAGAGCCAGAGCCTGACTCTCAGCAGCTGCTTGGTGTGGCCCAAACCAGTGCACGGTGCTCACAACCAGCACAACTCCACCTCTTGCAGCCAGAAGGAGAGGAGGCCCTCGGGAAATTTGTTCCACCTCAAGCACCAAAAACAAGGCCAATCAATGATATCTTTCCTGGTGCCTTTAGAAGAGGGCCCAGGACCGTGCTGGGCTGTGAGCAAACGTGCTTTTCACCACGGGCTGCTGCCCAAGCACTGCTGTTCTCGTGTCCAGCTGGCACAACATGAGGGCATTCAGCAGCACTTCTCCTTGGCAGCTGCAGCCAGCACAGCCTGGGCAAGGCAGTGCCTGGGGGAGGCCAGGCAAGGGTTGGTACCTGGCTGTGATGATCAGGGCTGCCACTCCCTTGCCAATACTGTCCAGGTCCACCAGCAATCTCCGGCAGAACTCCATCACCGTGTTGGAGCACAGGGTCACCTGGTGGAAGAGAAGAACAGTCAATTCTTCCTTACAAAAGATCATTATCCATGGGTGATATCCTCCAGTTCCTGAGGGAGGATTTGCCCTTAATTCTTCTGCTGCTCCATGTGTAGAGCACAGTCTCAGAGTAACAAAAGCCTTCTGGCAATACCAGTTTTGTTAAACACACCTTGCTATCAGGGCACAGGTCAGCTACATTAAAACATTAGACTACAGCTCCATGCACCACTGCATTCAAATTAAGGGGCCAATTTCTCATCTGACTACAAAGACATCCATGCAGAGGAAATCTGACTTGACCACAATGAGTTCAGCTTTACAGCAGGAGGCTGAGGGCAAAGTGTGGCCCAGCAGCTGCTGGGCAGTTCATGGCTGCCCTGGGAGCCTGAGCCCGGCTCCCTAGGAACTCCAGCCCACACCAGAGGAGTAGAACTGCCCCAGGGTGGGCATTGACCAGAGGCAGAACCCTCAGCACTGCCCCAGGGTGGGCATTGACCACAGGCAGAACCCTCAGCACTGCCCCAGGGTGGGCATTGACCACAGGCAGAACCCTCAGAGCCTCTTGCTCTACACTAGAGACAAGCCCAGTGCCAGGGGCAGGACAGAGGAGAACCTCGCACTTGAGTCCACAAGGAGGGTTTACCAAGCAAAGGGATCAGAGCCAAAAGAGCCCTCAGCACTGCCTGCAAGGGTTTGGCATGACCAAAGCAGGGGTGGATACAGAGCAAACCAAGAATGCCCCAGGGTGGGCATTGACCACAGGCAGAACCCTCAGAACTGCCCCAGGGTGGGCACTGACCAGAGGCAGAGCCCTCACAGCCTCTTGCTCTACACTGCAAGAGACAAGCCACCACAGGGACCAAGCAGAGGAGAAAGGAGAAGGATCTCTGTCTTGAAGTTCCACAAGAAAGGGTTTTATTCCAAGCAAAAGGATCAGAGCCAAAAGAGCCCTGCACACTCCTGTGTAAGGAATTTTGTACAGACACAAAGCAGGGGGTGGATACAAACAGCAAACCAAAAGGGAATCCTCAGGGGAGCACTGAGGGGATTACATCAAGTGTCTGGAGCCACTTTGGGTAGGAGGGTGGGGAGGATGGCTCACATGGGTTAATGGGGCCTCCAGGAATAGGGGAATTCCAAAGGGGTGTTGCAGACAGGGATTGGCTCCAGGTTAAATTGGCAAAGAAGGTTGGGGAACAAAAGGGGCTGGGTTTGACAGGCAGGGAAAGAGCTGGAACAAGGGGCAGGGAATGGCATGAGGGACAGCTTTGAGGGAGGGTAAAACCCAGGGGTAAACCCACTCGGGGAGAACACGGGGTACAATTCAACAAACCACTGAACAAGGAATCAATACAATAAATTTGAACCGCTACACATGGCTGCAGATGTTTTGTCTCCACTGGAGCTTCCTGCAGTGAACACAAATCATTCTGCTCCCCAGGAGGGGGGAAATGAGACCAAGAAGAAAAGCTCACTGCTTGATACAATGACATCTCTCTAACAGCCACCTTCTGCCCTCATCCTTGCTCTGCCCCATTGCAATCAAATCAATCGCTCTCAAAAACACAAGAATGGCTTCAGGCCTTGACCATAAGGTCTGTGAGCTCAGCATATGATTTTGGAAAGCAAACAGTGCTCCTTGAGGAACATCTCGAGTAAGCCAGCTAGCAGAGGCCTCCCAGCAGTGCAGATCTCTCAGTGCCAGGATGCTCCAAGCTGGCACCAGAGCTAAAGCCCTCCCACCCTGCAGTGCAGCTCCAGCCCTGGTGCTGCAGCGACTGTGGCCAGGCTCTTGCCGTACCTCGATGTCCTGGTGTCCCTGGGGGAGGATGGTGCCTTGGCTGGGATTGATGCTGAACTCCCTGGGCTCCACATGGAAATGGATTCCCTTGCTCCAGGCCGGGTCGGTGTCCCTGCGGATCTGATCCACGCTGTCCACAGCCGGCTGCGTGCCATCGTCCGACATGCGGAGCTGGAACGTCAGGGGCACCGCGGAGCTGTTGGTGAGGCGGCAGCGCTGCGTGTAGGGAAAGCCTGGGCAAGGACACAAATATCCATTCAGGCACCCAGCAGGGCATGATCCTGGGGGCAAGATCCTGGCAGGATCAAAGTGGGATTGGAGTTGAGCTCTTTATTATCTGAACTACAGCTCACCTAGAAGCTGCGTGAGGAATTAATCGTCACTTAGTTCCCTTTGACACAGATTCCAGACTGCAGCCTTGAAAATGCCCACTCCTAGCCCTGCTGAACGCTGCTAGATTCTCTCTTCGTGATGGGGACGAGCTCCCTCACCTGCCCCAAACCAGCATCAGTTCTCTCTCAGTGATGAGTGTGCACCCAGACCCAGCATTTACTCTGAGAATTCAAGCTGTCCAATTCCCTGCTCAGCCTGCCAACACTCCCACCTTTTTCAAGACATATAAAGAGTGAGCTGTCAGTGAGAAGAAGCTACAGCAAAAGAAAGTGAGGATGGAATCAGGAACTAGAACGTGATGCAAAGCACCCTAATGCAGCTTCTCTCTGCAGGATCCTTAAGGCATCTCTTGCTTTGGGCCAAACAGACTGAGCACGTGACAGCTCAGAGCCCACTCAACTGGGGCACAGCCAAGCCTTGCTTTGAGATTAGCAATTAGGAACCAGGTCCCACCTCACCCAACAAACAGGGACATCACAGCCATGATGCTCACTGAGAGTGCTGCCTGCAAGGGTTTACCCCACTTTGGCTCTGAGATTTGCTTTCCATCCTGCAAAGCCAGAGATACAGCCACTCATGGTGGGGATGTCCTGCAGAGCGCACAGAGCAGCCACAGCCTGCTCTGCACTGCACATCTGGCTGGGCTGGCCAGCTCTGTGGGGAGGAGACTTCTCCCCAGGCCTGCTCACCAAGAGCATCTGGGACACAGATGGGGAGAAAAAACAACTGCAGCTGCAGCCCAGAGCTTCTCTGTGCCCATCCAAGTGACCACTGCCAGCTCCAGCAGGGACTCCAGCAGGGAGGCAAGAGAGGCACAAAAAGGACAAACCCAGATGTCAAAACCTCCAACGAGACTGAGGCCAGCACATGCAGACAACAGTCAACAGTTACAAAGAAGCAAAGATACAACAGCTGCCTTCAGCCTAAGAGCCCTTAGGAATGAAATTGGATTCAGCTAGATCTATCTCCTGCTTCAGAACCATATTTCCATCTCTTGCCTTTCTTGTTTCATTCCTTCCAAAGTCAACTTGACAAGCGCCTCCGTGGTGATGCAGGCTGGGGAAGAAGCAGCTCAAAAAAGGCAATGACTTTCCTTCAGAAGTTCATGAACTTCATTGCTCTGGGTTTAGGCTTGGCAGTGAATGTTGCCCTTGGTCTGGGAAGGGGGATAGGGGTTCTGGGGGGTTTTGGCCCTGGGCTGGGCTTTTCCCTTGGGGGTTTTTGGGAGTTGTGGCGTGATGCCGTGGGCGGCTGTGCAGTGGGAGCTGAGGCTGGGCAGGGAGCGGAGCTTCCCTTCCTCCCGCTCGGGGATCGCAGCTCGGCCGCTGCTGCTGCGGGAGGTTTGTGCTCGGCCGGGGCTGCCCTGGCTGCAGCTCAGCGCTGGCACCGACCCTGCCTGCCTGCCCCGCTGCTGCTGCTGCTGCTGGGCACTGCCCACATCCCCTGCCCTCTGGGGCTCTGCAAAAGGAGCATTTCCTCCTTCCCTTCCCTTCCCGCACCGGCTGGGGGGGATCACTGCCCTGCCAGAGCCCACAGCTCCTCCTGCTGTGACCAGAACTCCACCAAAGGGGAAAAACAGGACTTGGCATCTGGGAAATGTCTGTTCTTGCCTTCTTGTCTGTGCTCTCCTGAGATAGTCTAGCAAAGAACTGTTATTTCTTTTCACGTTTTCCTGGACCCCATTAAGAATAAGCATTTAAGAGGGACTCCATGCATGAAGATCCAGCTATCTTTGGCAGAGACGATCCTACGTCCTTTGCAACATCGCTAGCAGCACAGAGACACCAGAAAATACTGCCTTTCTATTCCTTGCTTCCATTGGATCTCACAATGGCAAAATGCCCCCTGAGGCAGCAGCAGCAGCAGCAGCAGCCCTGCAGTTCACAGCCTGAAGAGGCTGCTGGGGCAGGGCAGGAGTGAGGGATGCTTTTCTGTTGGAAGGCACAGATCCCTGAGGCTGTGTCCCAGCCCAGGGAACACTCACCAAAGGAGATGTCCCCGAAGTCGAGCTCAGCGAGGTCGAAGTGTAAACTCGGTGCACTGACGCTGCCCCTGCAGGCCGAGGACAGAGCAGGCAATGGCTCGGTTAAAGGCATTGCAAAGGTCAGGCCGTCGTGGCTCGGGGGCAGAAAACCCGGGCTCAGGGCACCCTGGGTTTCCAACCAACACAGCCCCGTGTGCTCAGCACAGGGCCCTGGGCACAGGAGGCAGCTCAAGCCAAGGGGCAGCAGCCAACAGCCCCTGATGGGCTCTGGGCACAGGGCAGGCAGGAGAAGCCCCTGGGTTGCTGGGGGTCCCATGAAGGACCCTGAACACACACCCAGACATGGCTCCGTGCCTCAGTTTCCCCATCTGCAATGGCATGGACATAAGGTGTCCCCACAAACTTCTGTAAGCAGCCCTTCCAGCCACAGCTTCCCTGCTTTGCTCCTTCTGAGCAGCAACTGCTGTTCCCATGGAGGAGCTTTCTCAAGACAGTTTGACCCACACAATCATTACAGACACTCTTCTGAGACACGAATGCAGGGCATTCCCAAACATCCTCTGAAAAGAGCAGCAACAGTTCTACCCAGGGCACAGATGAATCCTAGAGGTAAGGACCAGCTTGTCAGCAGTGCACCAGCTGGCACAGCCAAGAGCAAGAGCTTCAACAACCAAACTTGGCTGTCCTGAATCAAGCACAGCACCTCACCTGTCCTTCCACTCAGCAGACACACTCCAAAAGCCACCAAAATCCACTGAAATCAGCACTTGAAGCTGCACAACATTCACCAGTTGATTTCATGATTGATGCCAATCAGTGCCCACTCTGCCTTTTGGTTCAAAATCAAGAACCAGTGAACTGTGTCCTCTATTGTATTCACAGGACTGCCCCTGGCCCTGCTCTGCACATCTCAACAAGAGACACCTGCCCTTGCTCAAGGAGAAAGCTGCTTATGCAGAAACACCCCATGGCCACTTTGGGGGAGGGACAGAGGAGAATCAATTATTTGATGGTGAAAGGTTCCCTCTTGATTTCCAAATGAAAAAAGCAGTACTTTTCCTCCAAAAACAAAGGCAGCGTCATTGTTTCTCCACTATGGGCGCACCTGCTCACCACTTTTCTCTTGCTAAGAAATAACTTCCTTGTTCTTCTTTACCCATCTCCCTTATCTCATTGGTATCATCCAGTGCAGATTGCTTTCATTTCTTCACTGCCTTGAGCCAGTGCCTCCCAAGAGCAGCAGCCCAGCTCCAAAGCTGCAGAGCAGGCAGCACCAGCTCTCCTGCTTCCACTGCATTATCCTGGCAGCACATGGCTCAGGCTGGCAGGGACAAGGCCTCACGCTGCTGTGGTGCTGAGCACTGAGCTCTGCCTCCCCTATGATCAGCCCTTCTCCCTTTGGCTGGGCCAGGATGGTTTCTTGCCATGGCACCAGCCCACGGGATGGTGCCCCAGTCCTTGGCACAGTTCCTGCTGCACAGTTCCTGACTCCCACATCAGCCCTTTGCTGGCTGTGCAAAGGAGGCACCAGAGCCCTCTGTGCACAGGAGCTGGGAGCACAGCTTGTGCCCCACAGGATGGCCATGAGAGGTGAGCTGAGGCTGCTGCTGCCCATCTGGCATGGATTATTCACACAAGGTTTTACAAACACTGCTGCTGCTGCAGAATCAGCCAGGCTGGCCCATCTGCAAAGCCCTGGGGGCCTTGCTGGGTGTTCAGGTGGGACATCCCAGAGCAGCTGCTGCCCAAAGCTGATCCATCCCACTGCCTGCCATGGCCCAAGGCACAGGGAGATCCCTGCAGGGAGGAGTCATTCCAGCTCCCAGCTACCACACAGGGCAGGAGGCAGCCTCACACTAAAGCAATGCCAGCAGCAGAGCAGAGATTCAGACCTCAGGAAACACCTTTTTTCTCTGCTCCACCCCAAAAGGAGGCAGATGGGGGATGTCCCAGAGACAGCCACAGATGTGCCCACCCAGCTCCCAGGGTCCTTACTTGATGGTCAGGATGGCAGGCACAGGAGATCCAGCCACACTGAACTGGAACTCCTCCTCAAAGCTCCCCAGCACGGTGGCACTGAAGGAGATCTGCACACTCTGGCTTCCACCTGCTGCAATGATGCCCTCCTCGGGGGCAAACTTGAAACACAAGCCCAGGTTGGTGTCTGAAGGGAGACAGGTGAAGGGAGCATCAATAGCTCCTTGGTTCATCAGTTTCACCTGTAGCAGCAAGAAAGCAAAATGGAAATACGTGTGGAATCTTCCCTTCTTGTGAGTTATTGTCTAATGATGCAATGAACACCCAGAAAAGGCAGAAGATGCTTTGTGCTGCTGAATGGCAGAAGTCAAAAGATACAACAGGACAAGTTCTGCCTTTGGGTTTTCATGCAGAGCAGTGGCAACTCCACAGAACTGCAGTCACCCTGGCTTATCCCATGGACACAGAGCAGTGCCCCTCTGCTCAGCAGCACCAAGCGCATTGAGAGCTGGTGCTGAGAGCAACGTGGGCTGATTGCAGCTGCGTAGGGAATCACCCCGGAGCTGCTGCTGCCCCAGTGAGCACAGCTCCAACAGCACCATCTGCTCATTCACCTTTTCCCAGACCATGAAAACAATACATTGAGAATGAGGCATCAGCATCAAAACATACAGACAGCACCATCTTTTGGTGAGAAAACCCAGCATGTCTTTCCCTTCCACAGCCAAGATTTTGAAAGTGTCTGCCATGATGCAGTGCCTCATGAAGTTTTTGCAAGCTTGACTCTACTGGGGGGGAGGCAAATAGGTAGAAAAACCCTTTGCTTTATTCCCAGGAACACTTCTCTCTTTCTAGAGACAGAGATGCACCGAGGCTGAAGTGTGGTAAGGAACTGGTCAGCAAGGGAGAGAACTCCCAAGGATTTCCTGTGATTGCAGCAATAAGAAGAAGACACTTGGCTGGGAGTTGTTGGCAGTGGGCTGAAGCTCAAAGGCAGCCAGTTTGTTGCAGCTGCTTCTGCAGAGCCCAGTCCAAAGGTGCTGTGTGTCTGGCACTACCACAAAAGCCTCTGAACATGCAGCTTTTTGACCCAGGCTTGGTTTCATGTGCCAAGGGGTGTTTTTGCAGGAAGCCTCCCAGCTGATCCCTAAGGAAGGCTGCCCAAAAGCAGGGACTGGGGCTTCAGGAACAACAGACACACCTTTGTGACCCCCCAGATTTCAGCAGTCCATCAAATATTCCCTGCTCACAGCTGCCCAGGTTGGCAGCAAGTCCACAGCTGCACCAGGCTTGCTGCTGCCTCAGGAGCCATCAGGATCCACCCCAAGTCATGCTGCTCACCTCATAGACATGGAGGGTTGTCATGGTTTGAGCCTGGCACAGAGCCAGTGCCCCCCCATGAAAATGCCTCACCCTGGTGTCTGCTGTGAGATGTGACCAGGAATAAGCAAAACAGGCTCTAACTTAAACATAAAGGACACTTTATTACTTAAACTACAGGAAAATAGGGAGAGACTATAAGGAAAAAAGAAGAAAAGAATTGAAAACCTTACAAAAAAACCATTTTCCTCCCCCCCACCACCTGACTTTCCCAATCCAATACATTCTCCCAAAACACCCGGTACGACACTTTAGTATACTCAAACATCAGTTCATGAAGAGGAAAGGAGTCCTTCTCGTTCCATAGGCTTCTCCTGGAAACACACTGAAACCTCGTGTGCTTCTCTGTTACTTCGGCACCGCCCGGGAAAAAAAAAGTCCTTCTGCCGCTTGTAACATCGTCCTTCCATGCCCAGGGCTCTCACCACTGAGACATGGACCAGAGCTGCTTTTAGGGTTGTCTTTCAAGGATGCCTTGTCTCACTCCAAAAAGGCACAGTCTCTGCTTTTGGGACATCTGTCCCTGTCCTGGGTTGACTATATGATGCTTTTATCCCCAATCGTCTCATTCTGTTTATGTTGAATAATAATAAGTTTTGTACCTTTAAGAGTGTTACAGAGAGTGAAGGGGGAGAGAGAAGAAGCGCGCAGTTTGTTTTTCAGACACTGCACTCCACTCCTCCACATTCCTGCTCCTGACTGTGTTGTCTGCAGACAGACAGCGGGACAGAGAGCTCTTCTTTTGCTTTTTAGTTAGTGTTAGCTAGCTGAGGCAAAGAAGTTCCCTGGACTGTTTTTTCCCTTTTTCTTTGGACCTCTTGGAACTGCTCTGGACTGAACACCCAGGAGAGCACCGGCAGCTGCAGCTGTGGCCCACCGGGCCGGCCCTGGCCTGCGACAATTCCAGCACTGAGAGACTGATCAGAGACTGAGTGAGCTGCTGCTTGAACCCGGGGTTTTCTCAGTTTGTCATCTCTTTTAGAGTGGCAAGGGGTCTCATTGTTTTGATACTGTTTTGGTCGTATTGTTTAATAAACAGGGGTTTTTTTTCCACCTTTCTCCAAGGAGGTATTTTTTTCTTTCCTCCCGGACCAGTTGAGGGGGGAGGGGCCGATTGGATCTGCTTTTCCCACCGGAGCTCCTTTGGGGGGATTCTTCCCCAAACTTGCTCTAAACCTGGACAAATACATGAATTGGCGCCCAACGCGCGGCTGGAAAATGTGGAAAAAAGCCCTATTAATTGTGTGTCTGTTGTTGTTAAAGCAGTTAGTAGACATGATGCTTGGACCCCTGATGTCTCTGGTTGTGAAAGCCTCTGTATGGCTCTGGGCTCTAGACCTTTTTGAGGTTTCAATACCTTTCTGGTCATTAGGATTATTGTCCTTAACAAGTAATTTTTTCGGTAGAGGGGTACGGATTGGAATAGCTGTTGTGCTGCCCCTGGTGATAATGATTTATAAAGCGTTCAAAAAGATACTGACCTCTGTTTACAGCATGTATGGTTTATGGTTTCTTCATCCTACCCTGCATCCCGATTCCAGTGGTATGTTTTGGGAATTTATTAGTAACTATACTCAGTCTGTTAGAGGTGGAGCTAAGAATGAGACTTTCCAGCCTTCCCTTTCCCTCTTCTCCTTTGGATCGGTTATGTCACTTTTTGAGAATGTTCAGTTTCCCCTGAATGTTAAAGAGACCATCTTTCTGGTATTTAATTTGGTAAGTCTTCTCTATATGGTCTGCAGCTTCTCTAGATTGAGGGCTGAGATTTCTAGACGGGCTGATGAGACCCCTGACTCAGGAGTAAACCCTGGTGTGGAAAATCCTAAGTGGTGTGGGAAATGGGAGGATATGGGCGAAATCCTGAAGGAATTCTCTGACCCTATAGTGTGGGATTTTCCCCATGAACAAATTCAGAACCCAGCTGAGGTGGGGAAATATCTGAAAGAGAAGTACCAGGATGAGCCTAAGGAGAGGAAGGTCATTGCAGTGAGCTGGGCCCTGGCATATGCTTATCGCACACTGCTAGATAGTGTCGGGCAGCAGACAGAGGCAGGGGGGCAGGGAGATAAATCAGCAACTGTCCCGGTGACTCAGGCTGCAGCTAACACTCCAGGCTCGAAGCCAGCAGCCAAACCCATGGCTGTTGCTACCAGCACTAGAAGTGGGAAATGCACAGCCAAGACCAATCGACCAGTGGATGATGATGATGATGATGATGAAGGAGAAGGAACCTCAGTGCCCCCTGACGTAAAGTCAGGAGTCAAAGCAGCAGATGCAAGATCAGATGCCAATACTGAGTCCTTCTCCCTGAAGGACCTTCGTGGCCTACGGAAGGATTACACTCGAAGGTCTGATGAATCCATAATTAGTTGGCTGGTCCGTCTCTGGGATGCTGCAGGCGAGGCTACCGTTTTGGATGGCACTGAAGCCAGGCATTTGGGATCCCTGTCACAGGATACTGTCATAGACCAAGGAATGATGAGGGGGGCTAACTCTCAGAGCCTCTGGGAACGAGTCCTAAGAAGTGTAGCAGAAAGATACCTGTGTGCAGACGATCTCTATATGCAGCAGACTCAGTGGAAGACAATAGAGCAAGGGATCCAACGCCTGAGAGAAATGGCCGTGGTTGAGATTATCTTCTCAGATGATGTAACAACTAGGAACCCAGACTTAGTACCATGCACGTCTGTGATGTGGCGAAAACTCGTACGACTCGGGCCACAAGAATATGCCTCTGCCTTAGCCATCATGAAGAGGGATGAGAGGGGTGAGACTGTGCTTGACATGGCAAGGAAGCTCCGAGCATATGCAGATGCTGTACATGGCCCAACACATGCCAGAATCGCAGCGGTGGAAACACGTCTTCAAAAATTAGAGGACAAGATAGAGGAGGGTCACAAGAAACTGAGGGAGGAGATTAAAGAGAGCTTTCTCCAAATCTCGGCGGTACAGATCAGAGGTTCTGGTACCCAACGCAGACGTTCCCCAGACGGCGAGAGAAGGTACATCCCACGAGCTGAGCTGTGGTTCTATTTGCGTGATTGTGGAGAAGACATGAGGAGATGGCATAGACAACCTACCTCTGCTCTGGCACAACGGGTGAGACAATTGAAGATTCAGAGAGGAAGTTCCAAAAGGGAAGCAGCTCCAGTGGCCAGTAACCAAACTGTCACATATGATGATAATGACAATATTTTTGATCCCCTTGAAGGAACCTCCAAGACATATGCCCAGGGAAAGAAGGATAACCAGGTTTAGAGGGGCCCTGCCTCTAGCCAGGTAGAGGCTGGGGAAAACCGTGTTTTTTGGACTGTGTGGATTCGTTGGCCTGGCACATATGAACCACAAGAATACAAAGCTTTGGTTGACACTGATGCACAATGCACATTAATCCCATCAAGACATGTGGGGACAGAGTCTGTTTCTATTGCTGGTGTGACAGGGGGATCCCAGGATTTCACTTTGGTAGAAGCTGAGGAGAGCCTGACTGGAAATGAGTGGAAGAAACACTCTATTGTGACTGGCCCAGAGACCCCATGTATTTTGGCCATAGACTACCTTCGAAGTGGGTATTTCAAAGACCCAAAGGGACTCAGATGGGCATTTGGAATAGCTGCTGTAGAGACAGAGGGTGTCAAGCAGTTGAACAGCTTGCCTGGACTGTCAGACAGCCCATCTGCAGTAGGTCTCCTGAAGGTGGAAGAGCAACGAGTGCCAATTGCCACCTCAACAGTGCACCGCCGACAGTACCGAACGAATCGAGATGCTGTGATCCCCATCCATAAGATGATCCGAGAGCTGGAGAGCCAAGGGGTGGTCAGCAAGACCCACTCACCCTTCAACAGCCCCATCTGGCCTGTGAGAAAATCTGAAGGAGAATGGAGATTGACTGTGGACTATCGTGCATTGAATGAAGTGACCCCACCCCTGAGCGCTGCTGTGCCGGACATGCTGGAACTCCAGTACGAGCTGGAGTCCAAGGCAGCAAGGTGGTACGCCACTATAGACATTGCCAATGCATTTTTCTCCATTCCTCTGGCAGCAGAATGCAGGCCTCAGTTTGCTTTCACCTGGAGAGGCGTGCAGTACACCTGGAACCGATTGCCCCAGGGGTGGAAGCACAGCCCCACCATCTGCCATGGACTGATCCAGGCTGCACTGGAAAAGGGTGAGGCTCCAGAACATCTGCAATATATTGATGACATCATTGTGTGGGGGAAGACAGCAGCAGAGGTGTTCGAGAAAGGGGAGAAAATTATCCAGATTCTCCTAAAAGCTGGCTTCGCCATCAAGAAGAACAAAGTCAAGGGACCTGCTCAAGAGATCCAGTTTCTGGGAGTGAAGTGGCAAGACGGACGGCGTCAGATTCCCACCGATGTCATCAACAAGATCACAGCAATGTCTCCACCCACCAATAAGAAAGAGACACAAGCTTTCCTAGGCGCCATAGGTTTTTGGAGGATGCATATTCCCGAATACAGTCAGATCGTGAGCCCTCTCTACCTGGTCACCCGTAAGAAGAACACTTTCCACTGGGGCCCAGAGCAGCAACAAGCCTTTGCACAGATCAAGCAGGAGATTGCTCATGCAGTAGCCCTTGGCCCAGTCAGGACAGGACCAGAGGTGAAGAATGTGCTCTACTCTGCAGCCGGGAACCATGGCTTGTCCTGGAGCCTTTGGCAGAAGGTGCCTGAGGAGACTCGGGGTCGACCACTGGGATTTTGGAGTCGAAGCTACAGAGGGTCTGAAGCCAACTATACTCCAACAGAGAAAGAAATCCTGGCTGCCTATGAAGGAGTCCAGGCTGCTTCGGAGGTAATAGGCACTGAAGCACAACTCCTCCTGGCACCCCGACTACCCGTGCTGGGGTGGATGTTCAAAGGCAAGGTTCCTTCCACTCACCATGCCACCAGTGCTACGTGGAGCAAGTGGATTGCTCTCATCACTCAGCGCGCCCATATAGGTAAACTGAATCGCCCTGGGATTTTGGAGGTCATTACAAATTGGCCCGAAGGTGAAAACTTTGGTCTCTCTGATGAAGGGGAACAAGAAGAGACACGAGCTGAAGAAGCTCCACCATACAACCAACTGCCAGCAGAAGATACACAATACGCTCTCTTTACTGATGGGTCGTGCCGCATTGTGGGAATGAACCGGAAGTGGAAAGCAGCTGTATGGAGCCCCACACGGCAGGTGGCAGAGGCCACTGAAGGAGAAGGTGGATCAAGCCAACTTGCTGAACTCAAAGCTGTTCAACTGGCCCTGGACATTGCTGAGAGAGAGAAGTGGCCAAAGCTCTACCTTTATACTGATTCATGGATGGTAGCCAATGCTCTGTGGGGATGGCTGGAGAGGTGGAAAAAGGCTAACTGGCAACGTAGAGGAAAGCCAATTTGGGCTGCTGAAGAGTGGAAAGACATTGCTACCAGGGTAGGGAAGCTGCCTGTGAAGGTCCGCCATGTAGATGCCCATGTACCCAAGAGTAGAGCTAATGAGGAGCACCAAAACAATGATCAGGTAGACCAAGCCGCAAAGATAGCGGTGTCCAAAATAGACCTAGATTGGGAACATAAAGGAGAGTTATTCTTAGCTCGGTGGGCCCATGATGCCTCAGGCCACCAGGGCAGAGATGCCACCTATAAGTGGGCACGAGACCGAGGGGTGGATCTAACCATGGACAGTATCTCTCAGGTTATCCATGACTGTGAGACGTGTGCTGCCATCAAGCAGGCCAAGCGACTGAAGCCCCTCTGGTACGGTGGGCGGTGGTCCAAGTACAAGTATGGGGAGGCCTGGCAGATTGACTACATCACACTGCCCCAGACACGCCAGGGCAAGCGCTACGTGCTGACCATGGTGGAGGCCACCACTGGATGGCTGGAAACCTACCCTGTGCCTCATGCTACAGCCTGGAACACCATCCTGGGCCTGGAAAAGCAAGTTCTGTGGAGACATGGCACCCCTGAGAGGATTGAGTCAGACAATGGGACTCATTTCAAGAACAGCCTTGTCAACACCTGGGCTAGGGAGCATGGCATTGAGTGGGTGTACCATATCCCCTACCATGCACCAGCTGCAGGCAAAGTGGAGAGGTACAATGGACTGTTAAAAACCACATTGAAAGCATTAGGTGGGGGATCTTTCAAGAACTGGGATCAGCATCTGGCAAAAGCCACCTGGTTAGTTAACACCCGAGGCTCTACTAACCGAGTCGGCCCTGCCCAATCTGAGCCTTTGCAGAGAGTAGATGGAGACAAAGTCCCAGTGGTACATGTCAGAGGTTTGTTAGGGAAGACTGTGTGGATCAATTCTGCCTCGAGTACAGACAAACCCATTCGTGGGGTTGTCTTTGCTCAGGGACCAGGTTGCACGTGGTGGATAATGCAAAAAGATGGAAGAACACGATGTGTACCTCAGGGAGACCTGATTGTTGCATAAAACCTGTATAAATATCACTGTTTCCTGAATGTTATTACCATTGTCTGTGTATAGTTGTATAATGGATGTATCATGTATGTACTTGTAGAGTTAGAATTTATATTAGTTTTAGTAGTAAGCAGACGATATGGGGATAAGGGGTGGAATGTCCTGGGTTGACTATATGATGCTTTTATCCCCAATCGTCTCATTCTGTTTATGTTAAATAATAATAAGTTTTGTACCTTTAAGAGTGTTACAGAGAGTGAAGGGGGAGAGAGAAGAAGCGCGCAGTTTGTTTTTCAGACACTGCACTCCACTCCTCCACATTCCTGCTCCTGACTGTGTTGTCTGCAGACAGACAGCGGGACAGAGAGCTCTTCTTTTGCTTTTTAGTTAGTGTTAGCTAGCTGAGGCAAAGAAGTTCCCTGGACTGTTTTTTCCCTTTTTCTTTGGACCTCTTGGAACTGCTCTGGACTGAACACCCAGGAGAGCACCGGCAGCTGCAGCTGTGGCCCACCGGGCCGGCCCTGGCCTGCGACAATTCCAGCACTGAGAGACTGATCAGAGACTGAGTGAGCTGCTGCTTGAACCCGGGGTTTTCTCAGTTTGTCATCTCTTTTAGAGTGGCAAGGGGTCTCATTGTTTTGATACTGTTTTGGTCGTATTGTTTAATAAACAGGGGTTTTTTTTCCACCTTTCTCCAAGGAGGTATTTTTTTCTTTCCTCCGGACCAGTTGAGGGGGGAGGGGCCGATTGGATCTGCTTTTCCCACCGGAGCTCCTTTGGGGGGATTCTTCCCCAAACTTGCTCTAAACCTGGACAGTCCCCCCCATATTTTTCCAACCCCCTGGGGCCGGGGGGTCCTCACGAAGAACCTTCCTGGTTTTGAGGCACTGCCTCCCCCTAAATGCAGTCTGTGTCACAGGAACAACTGAGTCCATAGCCACGAGAAAAGTCCAGCCAAAAGGCCACTCCAAATCATCTCTCCCCATCCAATCATCTCCACATCTCATCTCTTATCTCCCTTCTTATTCAGCTTCGAGGAGGATTAGCATTTTTGCAAGGCCCCAATCATGCAAGAAAGGGTTAAAAGTTTTCAGTCTCTGTCGGTCCGGAGCGACTCCCACGCACGCTGCCCACACGCTGCCGCTCCGGCCGGGCACTCTCCCTCCTTCTCCTCCTGGCTGGCTGCTCTCCTGGGGGGGGCTGGCTGCCCGAGGGCTGACTCTCTGGGATCTTCCACCCTTCCATCCTCGAAGCCCCCCCCCGAAGCCCCCTCAACCCCACCTCTGTCCAGGCCCCGGGCCTACCGCATGGCCAGCCCCTCCCCCGCCCAGCAGCAAGGCCGGACGGGGGGGAGATCTGACTTCCTCGCCGCCGATGTCCCAAGAGAGAGTGCCAAGGGCAGTGCCCTGCTTTTAACCCCTGTGTATTCTCGGAGGTGTGTCCAAACCCCACTGGCCACACCGGACGCCAGTCTCAAACCCAAAACCTTCATTGGTTTGACCACAGCTTCCCAGAATTCCCACTCCTTCCTGGTCAAACCACGACAAGGGTGTTGCCAAAAACGTTCCAAATGTTCAGAGTAGGAGAGCTGAGTTCAACCAAGGGTCCTTGACCTTCCCCTCTGAGCTGCAGGGGCAGCCTGCTCTCACGGCCTGGGGAGAGATGTCCATTGCAGTACAATCATTCCCTCTGCTCCACTGCATTTTCCAGGCTGCCTCAGTGCTAGTCCCCGACTCTGAGCTGGATGCAACCAGCTCCTGATGCTGCAGGAGAAGATATGGACCCTTCTCTTCCCTCAGGACATATCCCCTGAGGCTGACTTGCAATTTCTAACCCATTCCCTGGGCTGCTTTCCAATTTGAGCCACCAGTTTGCTGAGTTTAAAACATTTCTGGTGCCTGTAGTGACAGGTCAAGGAGTAATGGGTAGAAATGGAAAGAAAGGAGATTTAGGTGAGATATTAGGGAAGAAATTTTTCCTGTGAGGGTGGTGAGGCACTGGAGCAGGTTCCCCAGGGATGTTGTGGAGCTTCCAGCCCTGCAAGTGTTCCAAGCCAGGCTGGATGGGGCTTGGAGCTACCTGCTCTAGGGGGAGTTGTCCCTGCCCATGGCAGGGGCCTTGGGACTAGATGATCTTTAAGGTCCATTCCATCCTTACCATACTGTGATTCTGTGGTTTCCTTCCCATGCACCTAGAGGAGCTTTGAAATCCATTCAGTGCAGGCACAAAGCTCCTACAGAGTTTGGCAATTCCCAAACTCCCTGGCCCAGGAGCACAGGACTTTGTTGCCCAAGTGCTCCCCTTGTGACACTCAGCACTGTGTTCTATTGGCACAGACTGAGAGCTGCAAGGTGACAACTGGCACACAGGGAGAGCAGCAGCTGCTGGCCAAGGCTGCTCCCTCTACCAACAGCCCGGGCTCAGTGGGGCTCAGGCCCCTCTGCTCTGCTGCTGTCTGGGCACTGGGAGGTGGTCCAGGCTCAGGGAACCCATTTCTAACTCAGCTCCTGCTTCCTGATGATGGATCCATGGCAAATGGAGCCATCCTGGAGGCCAGGGGCCTGCAGGGGCTGAGTGCTTGTTCACTAAAGCTGTTCTGCTCTGGAGCTCTCTGGCCTTTGAGGGAATGCTGGCAAAGCCGTGGCATGAAAACCTCTCCCTGCACTGCCTGGGCTGTTCTGGGATCAGTCAGGCACACACAGCATTCTGAGCCCTGGCCTGGCACGGGAGACTCCCTGGCAGCTGCAGGGCCAGGGGGGATGTGTCAGCACTGCCCTGCTGATCAGGGACTCTTCCCAGCACTTCCATGGGAGCCCAGTGGGCTCAGGCTGGCACCATGGCTTCACTGAGGGGGAGAGAGGCAGGGCAAAGGAGCTGCACCTGAGATGCTGCAGTAAGCCACACTTCCATACTCCAGTGCTTCCAGGGGTTTGAAGGTCACCTTGATTTCAGCTGAATAATTTGGCCCGATTTCTCCCTCCTACAGCAGAAAGAGACAGCAAAACATTGCTCTGCAAACTTCACATTGCTTGTTTTCAACACCCTCCTGTAAGCCTTTGTTTAGAGCATCAGTGATGAGTGAACAACACAAGGAGACAAGGAAACACTCCAAACCCAGCCCAACACAGCTCTCAATGCTCAGCTGATCAGCTCCCACTCTCCACAATATTCCTGCTGCTCTGACACAAGCTCTTGGGCACATCATGCTGCTGTCAGCTACAGTGGGATGCAACTGCCACTGTGCCCTGCTGGCTCTTGGCCTTAGATGGGCCATAGCTGTAACCAAGAAGAGAACATGATCCCCTTCCTTGGAAATAAAAATATTAGTTTAACCTGTACTGAAAGAAAGCAGAGGCTGGCATTATTCTAGGGTTTACTCCAAGATGAGAAGGGATGTTGCACTGTGCACACACCAGGCATTCATCATCTCTCACAATGCCAGTACTCAGAATCAAGGCTCTGGTTGATGGGAGCACGTGGCAGTTTGCTTGCATCACCAGAAAAGGAAAAGGTTTTCTGTCCCTGTGTGCAGGACAACTCCAAAGGCCCATTTCAGTCTTCCACCCTTGTGTCCAGGCTCACAGATGACGCTGGAAGGGACACTCAGAAATAGTGCAAGGCATGGTTAAAGGAGGGGATTGGCATTTCTGTCATTAACCTTGGGCTGAATTTGGCCTCCTTTTGCCAGGGAACAATTGCAAGCTTCAGGTCAGTGTGTGAGCTGGCAGTGCTCCAACAGCCTCTGCTGAGCCCCACGTGTGGGGGGAGCCCCTGCCTACAAGAACTGCTCCCAGGGACACTGACAGGACACGCAGACAGTGCCCTGAGCTTGAGCCTGGCAGCAGAGCTGGGCTTTGTCAGGCTCCCAGCCCTGCCTGGAGCCTGCAGGGCACAAATGCTTTCAGCAGCGAGCCCTGCAACCTCACCAGAAACTCCATGTCCTCCCTGCCAGCACATGGAGCCAGCTGAGGATCTGCCCAGTGACCGCAGCCGGGGAAGGGGTGGGTGTAGGGAGTAGGGTGGGTGGGAGGAGGACGAGGAGGAGGAGGGGGAAGGAGGAAGGAGAATGTTCTCAGCCATCACTTACCATTGGCTCAATGAAAAAAATGTCATCAGAGAACAGCATGGGGTCTTCTTGCACCTTTACCATCTTCTCCTCGACCATGCTGCTCAGGAGGGCACTGTGATCTCCCTTCACCTTCTCTGTTTCTTTCTCCTTTGGGAAGTTTTCCTGGGACAGCTCTTTGGGCAGCCGCAGCAAGCACTGCCTGCAGCCCCAGGGAGAGACAAGGCCAGCAGATGGTTTCATGAGCCACAGATTTGCAGAGAGAAGTGTGAGCACAGGAGAGCAAAGCACTTGGGGAGGAGCAGCAGCAGCTCGCCAGCAAAGGCTGAGCCCAAGCCACGAGGGTCCCACAGGGATCAGAGGACAACTTGCTGTTCCCTGTCCCAGCAGGGAGTTTCACTCCACACTTGCAAGCTCAGCAGAAGTTTCCAAAGCCAGCATCCCTCCACAGAACCTCCTGACTCAAAGCCTCTGCCACAGCTGAGTGAGAATCAACCAGCCATTTCAAGTGGCTTTTCCTCCCACTGAGCTGCTCGGTGGGGCACAGAAAGATCACAGAGCACCCACTGCAGCACTTCCCTGGCAAGGGGAGACAAAGCTGGCCTGCAGCTACGTGTTACCAAGCATCACTCTTTGTTCCTTCCATTTTGGACCTCTCTCCTTCCCTACTCTGCCTTTCACATGAGCATCCCAGAGCACTTCCACAGGAAATTGATGAATTCAGGCACCGAATCCCTTCAGGAACATTCAAGTTTTTATATGTAATATGCATGAAAACAGAGGCTCTGAGAGGGGAAGGAACTTTGTTGTGCAGGAGGGAGACAGGAAACTCCTGGAGAGACCTTTTCATGAGCCAGAGCTTTTTGGATCTCATCCCAGTGCATGGCACTAGAATGTCCTGAGAGGGAAAGGATCCTGCACTATCTTCTCTCACAAAAAATCCTCTCTGCTCTGAGAGCTCAAAACCTCTCTGACAGCAGCACAGGGACACACAGCCAGCTCGCATGGGCAAGGAGCTTTTGAAAGGAACTAAAGGGAATAAAGAGGGTGTATCACCTTTGGAAAGAGGGACTGGCAACTCAGGAAATCTTTAAGGATGTTGCCAGGTCATGTAGAAAGAAGATTAGAGAGACAAGAGCCCAATTAGGACCTGAGGAAATCCAGTCATCACAATCAACCTTTCCTTCCCAAAGTGCCATCCCTGGTTCGAGTATAAATTACCTGTAATGCTGAGTGCTGAGCTCCTGAAGCCCAGGGATACACACCCCAGTGCCAGGCATGGTTTACTTGGCCTAAACCATTCAAAAGCACCAACATCCCCTGAGGCCACATGTTAGGTCAGTCTTGGGCCTGTATCTCACTGAAATGCATCTTTCAAACCAACCTCCTCTTCTCTTCATTCTCTTCTTCCTCAGTAGCAAAAGCCTTCCACTGGAAGTGGGCTGTGATGTTACTCCTGTTTTCAATGAACAGGGTTCTGTGGCTTGACATGCTGGTGAAAGTCTTGTCAAGCTCCACGGAATTTGTGCTCAGCCCAGCGTGGACATCTACAGCTTCTCCCTGGAGCTTTGTGTGGATTCTTTCTTCACCTGGAACAAAGCAAAGGGGAGTCTTTGCTCAGCTCACTGGCTGATGGAAGCACAAGGAACAGGGCAAAGCACAGGGCACAGAAGAAAGTGTCCCAGTTTTGCGCTGAAGGAGCAGTTCTGTGGACCACTCCATTGATCACATCCTTCAGCTCTGTGTGTACAGCGTGAGGATGTCCTGGGCACCTCCTAAAACACCTTATTTCTGAGGGTGTTTGTAGAGATTTGGCCCCAAGGTGACAAGATGGACAGGGAGATTGGTCCATGTGCTCTGGTGACCCACTCAGATCACCGTGATTTCTGCATCCAAGTCCTTCAGGTGACAGGGCTGAGGAGCCCTGCTCAGTCCTGCCTTGCCC
The DNA here is from genome assembly GCF_028769735.1 of Zonotrichia leucophrys gambelii. NCBI lineage: Eukaryota > Metazoa > Chordata > Aves > Passeriformes > Passerellidae > Zonotrichia > Zonotrichia leucophrys. Next base: position 7,415 of record NW_026992318.1, on the reverse strand, counting down.
AGGCTTTCCCCGGGCATCCCAGGAGACTCCTGTCTCTCCTGATCCCTTGGATCCCTTCTTGCTGACCAGCAAATATGCCTGGGGGCAGGTGGGCAGCAAAAGGAAGCCCAGAGGAACAAGTGAAGTGACAGCCCAGAGAAGGAGGGGACACAAGTGAGGAAACACAACCAGCCTGGCTCTGCAATGTGACAAACCACTACAGAATGAGCACCATGAAAATCATCTCCCTGTCCAAACCCACAGCCACACCAGTCTTTAAATATTTTATATTGTTCTGATCTGAAAACCAAGCTGGAACATTGCAAATCAAATAAGAAAGGGACAAAGGAAAGATTAGTGAGTACAGAGCAGTTTCTACATTAAGACTGGATGGGATCCCTCAGTCTAGAAATCAAATGGGAGATAGATGTGAGAGGTTTGCAACAGCGTGAACAGCCTGAGAAATGGGGAAAACACGGAAAAAATTGTTTTGATTTGTGACAAAAAAGGAACTTGAGGGTCTGAAAATGTTGTTAGGCAGAAACTACATCTATGTGTAAGCGCCACATAGAAAAAGGGTCTGTGGCAAGCCAATGAAAAAGCAGCATATGGGACAGACGTGTGCAAGAAATCCATTGCATTGGAGAGAGTCTGATGGAGACCTCACCTACAGCACTGCCCAGGAATTAAATACAATTTCACCCAGGCATAGCCACACGGTAGTGGAGAATAAGAGTTCCTCCTTCCTCCACTCAGCAAGTCCCAGCAAAACAGCAGTCAAAAATCTTTGCCTTTCTCAAGCTCCTAAACACCAAGGAGTTCTCAGTTTGCTTTGGGGTAAAGGTGAACAGGGGAGGCACCTCTGGAGGGAATGCAGGAATGGGACAGCAGGGAGCCATGTGCAGAACTGTCCTGTGCCCTGCACGGCCCAGCACTCACCTGAGCTGCAGCACACGGCCAGGGAGCTGCTGGCCAGCGGGTGAAATGCCACTGTCACCTGCATGGTGTCACCAGTGCCCAGAGCTCCTGTGGCCGGCACCACGGAGAAAGGACTGCAACACAGAGAGAGGGGTCAGGCCTGGGGACACCTGGCCATGAGATTCCTGCTGCACTGCAGCTCCCTGAAGCTCCCTTGGCCAAGCAGGGAGCAAACCAAGCACAGGCAGCACAAGAGACAGAACAGACAGGATCACAAACAGCCACTGAGCCACTGCTGAGGAGATCCAGCTCTCACAAGATCCTGGGGGTAAAATGACCTCAGCTCCCCATACTCTGCATCCAGCTGTCTGCAATGAGGCTCAAGGCTCCCACTGCCAGCAATCCCATCAGAGAATGCTTTGTGAAAAGCACAGAGAGGCTTCAGAGCTATTTGCATGCACAACTTGACACTGACTGCCTCAGGAATTTCTCTTTTCCTGCTGCCTATAAACCTCATCTCAAGAGATGCAAACGGTAGGGCACTCCCTGTCCTGGGAGATTACAGCCTAGGAATCAGACAGGGAGAAGGAACTTTTCCCTGAAGACCAAGTAATAGTTCCTGTTGAATTGGCAGTGTGCTTCTTTGGTTTATTTTCCCTTGAAAACATCATGATTTAGCCTAAAAAGGGCAACTTTTATAAACATTTCAATGAAAGCTGCTCTAAGAAAAGGAGCAATCAAAACTCGGAAAGAGTGCAAATACAGATTAGAGCAATACAGTGACATGGAAACCCAAAAGGACGATGCCATTTACAGTCTGACGGGTCCAATCCCAGCTAAATGAAGCACCATGAGCAGGAGCACATCAAGGAAGCAGAACCGGAGGTTTCTGTGTGTTTACCAGCAGTGCAGTCTGGGACTCTGGGCTGTCATGCAGGCTGGTAACTGTTTGCTTGGCCCAGCAGAGAAACTCTGTGCAATGTGTTGGAAATAATGATGCAGATGCGTTGCTGCACTTTGGATTTAACAGGAGCAATCAGGATTTAGTCACCAGGTAAACAGCTCTTGCCTGACAAACACAAGACTCTGTGCTTTGATGCTCAGGGACAGCTCAGGGGGAATGTGCTTCTGCCCAGCAGCTGCTGGGCTTTGTGCTCTTCTACAGCCCCAGTGAGGAAACAAAAGTTCCTGGCCTTGGTGCTTTGTTGCTGGTCAATCTGTCACTTCAAATGTGTTCTGGGGACTTTGCTGATGAATGCATCACACACAAAAACAAAGAGAACATCTGGCAAGCTGAACTTTGTTCATGTCAGTAGTAACAGCTGATGAACTCACTTCAGGTTCTGCTCATTAACGACCTCTTGCTGTAATTATGGGCTGACCTGTTCCCATTGCCACTGGTGAGAACATCACTGCTGGCTGATGGAGAAGCCTTGGGCCAGCAATGTTCATGTGCTGGACGTGAGACTTTGGAGGGAGGGGAGGAAGGACAAGGCCCCAGCAGCCCCAGAGCCAGATCAGTGCTCGTGCTCCTGCATCTGCCCCGGGGCTGATGCCAGCACTGCTGCAGCTCTGCTGGGGCTGGGGGGATCAGGGCCTGCTGGGGGCAAGGCACAGCATTCTGTTCTTAGTCTTTGGCCAGAAATTTCACCGCAATAGAGAAGCTGCCAGTTAGGGGAATCCCTGGCCAGGCTTCAGCACTACCTTCCATTCCATTCCATTCCATTCCATTCCATTCCATTCCATTCCATTCCATTCCATTCCATTCCATTCCATTCCATTCCATTCCCACTCCTGCCCCATGTTACATGCTCCTGCCTTCAGGTGGCACGATGGGAATAACATTCCAGGGATGACTTCAGGGCTTGCCTGAGAAAGGTGGTGTCCTCTTCTTCTCAAATTACTTAGAGAAGAGTATCTAGCCAAGTTCAGGACTCAGCTGTCAGGACCGAAAAACTGAGTGCAAATCAGCCCCTGCATCTCCTCCATCCCTGGGCTGTACCCACCAGACTCCTCTGTTCCTGCTGCAGCAGTCATCTCTCACACACACCTGGCTCCCCAAGACCCAAAGACACAAGCTCCACAGCTAAACTTAACTCCTCTGAATTTCAGCCAACACCACTAAACTGTTCCCTGAGCCCACAGCTAGAAGGAGACATCCCTGACACTGTAATAACCAAAGGAAAATCACTGCCAAGAGATGGGCCTGGAAAGCTAAATTTTGGGCTTTTCTCTGTTAATTGTGAGCTGCTCCTTAAGACACTTCTCATCCTGTTAGATCCATCCTCTCAATGAATCACTACTGCACCTGACAGGCAGAAAAGATAAGGTATGGAGGGGGTTTTAAAAGGTTGTTTTCTTCTGCTTTTATAACTAGGTCCATTGACATGTTTGTTTTCTTGTATGGCATCTAAAGACAGGTCCATGTCTCCCAATGGCACCTTGCAACCCTCAGACACTGCTCTTGCTTTGAGCAGCGTGTTTCCTCAGATGATTTCCAGAGGTCGCCTCCAAGACCACTGAAAAGCCACGTGCCTGTGGCCTCCCAGAGAATGGCTCTGCTTGGCTGACAGTGCTGAGGAAGCATTTCAGAAGCTGCTTGTGCTCAGCAGGGTGCAAGCCAGCTCCCAGCATGTTCCAGTGCCCTCCAGGAAATCTGGGACAGAGAAAGCTCCAAGGCCACTGAAAGCAAGAGCAGATGACTTCCATCCTGCTCACTTGGAGCCAGGCTGCAGGGCAGCAGATCCAATGCTTGGTTCCTTCTGTAGCTCGTTCCAAACTCCACTCTCCCCCAAAGGTGTTTGCCTTTCCTTGAGTTTTGTTTGCCAGGGTAAAGGGCCGTAGTTTGCATATGGGGGCCAATGGCTGCGAGTAGTTGGCTGGCTTCTGAACATCCACGTTACACAGGATAGTTCCAAAACCCGAGGTGGCACCAGTGCTAAGTCAGGCTGGTTTGATAGCACCAAGTGCCTCCTGCAAGCTGCCATCCAGAAGCGGGGCATGTGAGTTTTGTTTTCCAGGGAAAATGGCCGTGGTGTGTGTTTGCGGGCCTGTGCCTGCGAGTGGCCGGCTGGCTCCTTAAAATCCACGATACGCAGGATAGTTGCGAAACCCGAGGTGGCACCAGTGCTAAGTCAGGCTGGTTTGATAGTACCAAGTGGCTTGTGCATTCTGCCATCCAGAAGGTGGGCATGTGAGTTTTGTTTTCCAGGGAAAATGGCCGTGGTGTGTGTTTGCGGGCCTGTGCCAGCGAGTGGCCGGCTGGCTCCTTAAAATCCACGATACGCAGGATAGTTCCGAAACCCGAGGTGGCACCAGTGCTAAGTCAGGCTGGTTTGATAGCACCAAGTGGCTCCTGAAAGCTACCATCAAGAAGCGGGGTGGGTGAGTTTTGTTTGCCAGGGAAAATGCCCGTGGTGTGTGTTTGCGGGCCTGTGCCTGCAAGTGGCCGGCTGCCTCCTTAAAATCCACGATACGCAGGATAGTTGCGAAACCCGAGGTGGCACCAGTGCTAAGTCAGGCTGGTTTGATAGTACCAAGTGGCTTGTGCATTCTGCCATCCAGAAGGTGGGCATGTGAGTTTTGTTTGCCAGGGAAAAGGGCCGTGGTTTGTGTTTGGCGGCCTATGGCTGGGAGTGGCAGGCTGGCTCCTGAAACTCCACTATACGCAGGATGGTTCCCAGACTCAAGGTGGCACCAAAGCCCAGTCGGGCTGGTTTGATAGTTCCAAGTGGCTTTTCCAATCTGCCATCAAGACACGGGACAGGTGAGTTTTGTTTGCCAGGGAAAAGGGCACTGGTGTCTGTTTGGGGCCTGTGTCTCGGGGTGGCCATCTGGCTCCTTAAAATCCACATTAAGCAGGATGGTTCCAAGAGCCACGGTGGCACCAACACCAAATTGGGCTGGTTTGACAGCACCAAGTGGCTCTTGCAACCTGCCATCCAGAAGCTGGGAGGGTGAGTATAGTTTGCGAGGGAAAAGGGCCGTGGTTTGTGTTTGGGGGCCTGTGGCTGGGAGCGGACGGCTGGCTCCTGAAAATCCACATTACGCAGGATGGTTCCCACATCCAAGGTTGCATCAGTGCCAAGTCGGCCTGCTTTGATAGTACAAAGTGGCTCCTGCAATCTGCCATCCAGAAGGTGGGCAGGTGAGTTTTGTTTGAAAGGGAAAACGGCTGTGGTTTGTGTTTGGGGCCTGTGGATTGGAGTGGCTGTCTGCCTCTTGAAATTTTTTGATAACGCAGGATGGTTCCCTGACCGAAGGTGGCAACACTGCCAAGTCGGGCTGGTTTCACAGTGCCAAGTGGCTCCTGCAATCTGCCATCCAGAAGCGGGGCAGGTGAGTTTTGTTTGCCAGGGAAAATGGCCGAGGTTTGTGTTTGCGGGCATATAGCGGGAAGTGGCTGGCTGGCTCCAGAAAATCCAGTATACGCCGGATTGTTATCAGACTCAAGGTGGCACCTGTGCCTTGTCGGGCAGTTTTGAAAGTACCAAGTGTCTCCTGCAATCTGCCATCCAGAAGCGGGCAAGGTGAGTTTTGTTTGCCAGGGAAAAGAGCCGTGGTTTGTGTTTGCGGGCATGTGGCTGGGAGTGGCCGGCTGACTCCTTAAAACCCATGGTACACTGGATAGTTCCTAGACCCAGAGTGGCACGAGTCCGAAGTCAGGCTGGTTTGATACTGCCATCTGGCTTTTGCAATCTGCTATCCATAAGCGGGGCTGGTGAGTTTTTTTTGCCAGGGAAAACGGCACTGGTGTGTGTTTGGGGGCCTGTGGCTGGGAGTGGCCGGCTGGCTCCTTAAAATCCACATTACGCAGGATGGTTCCCAGACCCAAGGTGGCACCAATGCTAAGTCGGGCTGGTTTCACAGTACCAAGTGGTTCCTGCAGTCTGCTATCCAGAAGTGGGGCTGATGAGTTTTGTTTTCCAGGGAAAAAGGCCGTGGTTTGTGTTTCGGGGACTGTGGCTGGGAGTGGCCGGCTGGCTCCTGAAAATCCACGATCAGCTGGATGGTTCCCAGATGAAAGGTGGCACCAGTGCCAAGTCGGGCTGGTTTAATAGAGCCAAGTGGCTCCTGCAATCTGCCAGCCAGAACATGGGCAGGTCAGTTTTACTTCCAGGGAAAAGGGCCGTAGTTTGTGTTTGGTTTGATAGTACCAAGGGGCTGGTGAGTTTTGTTTGTAAGGGAAAAGGGCCGTGGTTTGTGTTCGGGGGCCTGTGGGTGTGAGTGGCCGGCTGGGTCCTGAAAATCCACGGTACGCAGAATGATTCCCAGACCCAAGGTGGCAATGATGCCAAGTCGGACTGGTATGATAGTAAAAAGTGGCTCCTGCAATCTACCATCCAGCAGTGGGGCAGCTGTGTTTTTTTTCCAGGGAAAAGGGCCGTGGTTTGTGTGGCCTGTGGCTGGGAGTGCCTGCCCGGCTCCTGAAAATCCACGCCGCGCAGGGTGGTTCCCAGATGAAAGGTGGCACCAGTGCCAAGTCGGTCTGGTTTGATAGAGGCAAGTGGCTCCTGCAATTTGCCAGGCAGAAGCGGGACGGGTGAGTTTTGTTCGCCAGGGAAAAGGGCCGTGGTTTGTGTTCGGGGGCCTGTGGCTGGGAGTGGCCGGCTGGCTCCTGAAAATCCACAATACGCAGTATGGTTCCCAGATGAAAGGTGGCACCAGTGCCAAGTCGGGCTGGTTTGATAGAGCCATGTGTCTCCCGCAATCTGCCAGCCAGATGATGTGCAGGTCTGTTTTACTTCCAGGGAAAAGGGCAGTAGTTTGTGTTTGGGGGCCTGAGGCTGGGGGTGGCCGGCTGGCTCCTGAAAATCCACAATACGCAGGATGGTTTTCAGATGAAAGGTGGCACCAGTGCCAAGTCGAGCTGGTTTGATAGTACCAAGTGGCTCCTGCAATCTGCCAGCAAGATGATGGGCAGGTCAGTTTTACTTCCAGGGAAAAGGGCCGTGGTTTGTGTTTGGGGGCCTGAGGCTGTTAGTGGCCGGCTGGCTCCTGAAAATCCACGATACGCAGGATGGTTCCCAGATAAAAGGTGGCACCAGTGCCGAGTCGGGCTGGTGTGATAGAACCAAGTGGCTCCTGCAATCTGCCAGCCAGAAGCGGGGTGGGAGAGTTTTGTTTACCAGGGAAAAGGGCCGTGGTTTGTGTTCGGGGGCCTGTGGCTGGGAGTGGCCGGCTGGCTCCTGAAAATCCACGATACGCAGATGATTCCCAGACCCAAGGGGCAATTTGCCAGTCGACTGGAATGATAGTAAAATGTGGCTCCTGCAATCTACCATCCAGAAGTGGGCAGCTGTGTTTTTTTTCCAGGGAAAAGGGCCGTGGTTTGTGTTCGGTGGACTGTGGCTGGGAGTGGCCGCCCGGCGCCTGAAAATCCACGCCGCGCAGGGTGGTTCCCAGATGAAAGGTGGCACGAGTGCCAAGTCGGGCTGGTTTGATAGAGCCATGTGGCTCCGGCAATCTGCCAGCCAGAAGTGGGGCGGGTGAATTTTGTTTGCCAGGGAAAAGGGCCG